>NC_068440.1:29795023-29845023 GCF_023373465.1 Oncorhynchus keta | reverse complement strand
GAATGCCCCGGATGTTCTACGCTTTCTTTGGAGGCTCATGAGGATAGTGTGGCAGAAGGAAATAATACCAAAGGCATGGCGAAGGGCTGGTGGTGTGCTAATCCCGAAAGAGAAGGATGCGACAGACATCAGTCAATTCCGACCAATCTCCCTTCTCAACGTCGAAGGGAAGATCTTTTTCAGTATAATAGCACAGAGGCTGTCCACTTATCTGGAAAGGAACAAGTACATTGATACATCTGTACAGAAAGCAGGCATTCCTGGTTTCTCTGGTTGCCTGGAACATACTAGTATGATTTGGCACCAGATCCAAACAGCTAAGAAGGACAAGAGAGACCTCTATGTCATCTTCCTCGACCTGGCCAATGCCTTTGGCTCAGTTCCCCATGAACTCCTCTGGGAATCCTTCAACATTTTCCACGTACCAGAACCCATCACTACACTGGTAAAGGCCTATTTCCAAGACCTGCAATTGTGTTTCACAACACCTGACTTCACAACAAGATGGCAGCGCTTGGAAGTAGGCATAATGGCAGGCTGTACAATTTATCCTCTGGCCTTCACTATGGCCATGGAAGTCATCATCAGGACATCGAGATGGGTGGTCGGCGGTGAGAGAACTAAGGAAGGGCTCCGTCTCCCACCTATCCGAGCATACATGGATGACATGACTATACTGACCACCACTGCAGCATGCACCAGGCGGCTACTTGCAAAACTGCAGGATAACATCAAGTGGGCCCGGATGAAAATCAAGCCAAGCAAATCTCGAAGCATCTCCATAGTCAAGGGACAGCTTAAAGATGTGAGGTTCTGCATTGAGATGACCCGATACCAACGGTATCTGAGCAACCCATCAAGAGCCTGGGTAGATGGTACAACGAAAGCCTCCGGGATAAAGATCAAGTGCAGCAAGTAAGGCAGGACATCGCCGACGGTCTTGAGAACATCAACAAGACCCTACTGCCTGGGAGGCTCAAGCTTTGGTGCCTACAGTTTGGACTTCTCCCCCGGGTAATGTGGCCACTCACCGTCTATGAGGTCCCAATAACAACAGTGGAGAAGATGGAGCGAACCATTACCTCATACGTGAAGAAATGGCTGGGTGTCCCACGATGCCTGAGTAACATCGGCCTCTATGGCAAAGGGGTCCTTGAACTACCTCTTACAAGTCTAACGGAGGAGTACAAGTGCTCTAAAGTAAGACTTCAGATGACATTGAAGGACTCCAAAGACCAGACCATTAGCAAGGCTGCACCTCTTCTACAAACTGGACGGAAATGGACATCATCCAAGGCTGTGCAGCAAGCAACATCAGCCCTGAGACACCAAGACATTGTGGGGAATATCCAGCATGGAAGAGGAGGCTTTGGCCTGGCAGCAAGCAAACCAACGTTCCATAAGGCAACAACATCTGAACGCAGGAAGCTGGTGGTCGAGGAGGTGCGCAGACAGGAGGAGACTGCAAGAAGTGCAAAGGCTGTCTCTCTTGCTAAACAAGGGCAATGGACGCGGTGGGAAGGCCTGGAGAGGAGAAAGATCAACTGGAGTGAGCTTTGGCAAATGGAGGCAAGCAACATCAGCTTCATCATAAGAGCTGTTTATGATGTGCTTCCATCACCAAAAATCTACATCAATGGTATGGCGAGGACTCGACCTGCCCCCTCTGCCCAGCTCCAGCGACTCTCAGGCATATAATGACAGGTTGCAAGACCAGCCTCTCACAAGGCCGCTACACCTGGAGGCACAATCAGGTCCTCAAGAGCCTGGCTGCAGCACTTGAGACCAAGAGGAGTGCAACCACCATTACCTCCAAAAACAAGCAATCCCGTCAAAACAACAACATTCATCCGGGAGGGACAGAAAAGGCCCAAGTATCCTCCTACAAAGCCAGAAACTGGACACCTAGCCATGGCCCGGGACTGGAAGATGCTTGTCGATATTGGCCAGCAACTCATTTTTCCACCTGAGATTGCTTCTACCAACCTTAGGCCAGACATGGTACTCTGGTCCCCTTCACGAAAGGCTGTGTACATCATAGAGCTCACAGTCCCGTGGGAAATCTCTGTTGAAGAGGCCTACGAGCGTAAGAAACTGCGTTACACAGAGTTGGCAGCAGACGCAACTCAGCGTGGCTGGAATGCAAAGGTCTGGCCAGTTGAAGTGGGATGCAGAGGATTCGTGGCTTCTTCCATCATCAGGTTGCTGAAAGAACTTGGAATCCGTGGACAGGCTCTGCGGCAGACCGTCAGAGCAGTTTCTCAAGCAGCTGAAAGAGGCAGCCAGTGGATCTGGATCAAACGGAAGGACCCTTGCTGGGCTATAACTTCATGACCCCCCACCCCCACCTGACAACCCAATTCAGATCCCTCCAACTTGAGGAGGGCATATGAGGTATGTGGTCAGCTGTATGGCTGGCTCAGGGAAGAGGACGCCCCTGCCTTGCATAGTCCCGTGGGACATCTTAATTGGGCATGGGACACAAGCTAAGGCTTGATTACCCTTTAGCTGGCCACCTTTGATGAGGGTGTTTAGTGATTAAAGGCCGAAACACCCACTGATTCGAAGGCACACTACTGAGGATGTGTCCCAAAATTGACATCTTACCCCAGTCTAAGAAATAAACCTCCCATGCCACTCTGTCAACATCACGGCAAATCTCATGTGAGTGCATTCCATCTATTGGCACAATGGACAGTTTTTAACATCTCGTCCCGTGTTTTATGATTCTGGCACGTTATATTACTTACATTGTCAATGTACACATTTAACAACAATGGTAGGACCAACAGCAATAAGGCATCAATAATATAGTAGGAGTAGTAGTGGAAATGGTATTAACATTAATGAGAATAATAATACATTAAAGCAGTAGTAGTAGACCAGTCTCAACATGACTGAGAAGACACATGACATGGTAGTAGACCAGTCTCAACCTGACTGAGAAGACACATGACATGGTAGTAGACCAGTCTCAACATGACTGAGAAGACACATGACATGGTAGTAGACCAGTCTCAACCTGACTGAGAAGACATATGACCTGGTAGTAGACCAGTCTCAACATGACTGAGAAGACACATGACATGGTAGTAGACCAGTCTCAACATGACTGAGAAGACACATGACATGGTAGTAGACCAGTCTCAACATGACTGAGAAGACACATGACATGGTAGTAGACCAGTCTCAACCTGACTGAGAAGACACATGACATGGTAGTAGACCAGTCTCAACATGACTGAGAAGACACATGACATGGTAGTAGACCAGTCTCAACATGACTGAGAAGACACATGACATGGTAGTAGACCAGTCTCAACATGACTGAGAAGACACATGACATGGTAGTAGACCAGTCTCAACCTGACTGAGAAGACACATGACATGGTAGTAGACCAGTCTCAACCTGACTGAGAAGACACATGACATGGTAGTAGACCAGTCTCAACCTGACTGAGAAGACACATGACATGGTAGTAGACCAGTCTCAACCTGACTGAGAAGACACATGACATGGTAGTAGACCAGTCTCAACCTGACTGAGAAGACATATGACCTGGTAGTAGACCAGTCTCAACCTGACTGAGAAGACACATGACATGGTAGTAGACCAGTCTCAACCTGACTGAGAAGACACATGACATGGTAGTAGACCAGTCTCAACCTGACTGAGAAGACACATGACATGGTAGTAGACCAGTCTCAACCTGACTGAGAAGACACATGACATGGTAGTAGACCAGTCTCAACCTGACTAAGAAGACACATGACATGGTAGTAGACCAGTCTCAACCTGACTGAGAAGACACATGACATGGTAGTAGACCAGTCTCAACCTGACTGAGAAGACACATGACATGGTAGTAGACCAGTCTCAACCTGACTGAGAAGACACATGACCTGGTAGTAGACCAGTCTCAACCTGACTGAGAAGACACATGACATGGTATGAAAACCGAAATTAAATGGGGAAATATTATTGACATTACTTTGCACTGGTCGTTCCTCAGGTTGTGGCAGGAAGGCACATAGGGAGGGACAGGCTGCCAAAACTGCACATTTTGTCTTTTATAGTTTCAAATTATTTGTACTGAATGATAATTTTGGGAAAGAAAGATTTATCTTAGGTCTGAGTATTTGTCACAGTGTAATAGGAAATGCAGCTCAGTCTCTACCTCTCCCCTGGAGCAGAGTGAGCACAGCCTGTCCTCTCTGGACAGCCAGGTTTGTCTGTGATGACCAGTCTCTATAGCCAGACTGTGCTCACTGAATCTAGTCAGTGTTTTCCTCAGTTTTCTATCAGTCACAGTGGTCAGATAGTCTGCCACCATGTACTGTCTGTTTAGAGACAAAAAGCATTGAAGTTGACGTACATTTTTTTGTGGTGTCTTTCCAATAGATGATTTATTTTAATTTTGCTTTGTAATAATGTGGTCATATTTTCTGAGTGCTCTCGTGAGGCTCTATGGAGTTGGTTTGGGTTAGTGATCTGAGCATCAGAACCGGCTCAGGGGACTCTTCTCTTGTTTCATCTCTTGACATTGTAGGGCTGTGTGATGATATGTTTCAGGGTTGCTTATTTGTTCTATTCTAATAAGGGGGGCTATTGGCCCAATTCTGCTCTACATTAGTTATTTGGAGGTTTTCTTTGCACTTCAAAACTCTGCATGCAGTATTTTGATTGGATGTTTGTCCCATTTGGTAAATTCATTATTAGAGAGGAGACCCCATACTTCGCTGGCATTTTGTGCCAGATTGTAATTGCAATTTCCGTTTTAATGTTGCTTATAATGACATAGAATGCTCTTCTTGCTTTGTCTCTCGTTCACAGCCATGTGAAAGCTACCTGTGTTGCTAATATTTAGTCCTGGATTGATCTCTCTCTCACTGCACCCCCACCTCTTTCTCACTGCTTCTCTCTCTGCTCCTCTCCCTCTCTCTCTCTGCCCCTCTCTTTCTATCTCCCTCTCTCTATCACTGCATCTCGCTCTCACTGCGTCCCCCCCCTCTCTCTCTCTGCCTCTCTCACTGCATCTCTCTCACACACTGCATCTCTCTCTCTCTCTCTCTCTCTCTCTCTCTCTCTCTGCCCCTCTTGCTCTCTCTCTCACTGCATCTCTCTCTCTCTCTCACTGCATCTCTCTCTCTCTCTCTGCATCTCCCTCTCTCTCACTGCGTCTCTCTCTCTCTCTGCCCCTCTCGCTCTCACTGCATCCCCCCTCTCTCGCGTGCTCTCGCTCTCTCTCTCTCTGCAGCTTTTAAAAATTTGTTTCGTTCACACCTTAAGTATTTCACTGCAACTACATCTGGGACCCTGTGCATGTGACTAAATCATCTCAGTCTCTACTTCCCTGTCTGACTCATACTCCCATCTCTCTCTGTGTGTTTCAGCACAATAAACCCCTCTACTCCTTTGAGGACAACGCTGACTACGTCTATGATGTCATGTGGTCCCCTGTGCACCTGGCTCTGTTTGCCGCTGTGGACGGGATTGGTCGGCTGGATCTGTGGAACCTCAATAATGACACAGAGGTTTCTGAATGTGTGTGTGATATGGAGAGAGAAAGACATGTCTCAATCTTTGTCACAGTATTGCCCTTGTGTGTGTGTGTGTGTGTGTGTGTGTGTGTGTGTGTGTGTGTGTGTGTGTGTGTGTGTGTGTGTGTGTGTGTGTGTGTGTGTTGTGTTGTGTGCTTGTGTTTGTGCTTGTTTGTGTGTGTGTGTGTGTGTGTGTGTGTGTGTGTGTGTGTGTGTGTGTGTGTGTGTGTGTGTGTGTGTGTGTGTGTGTGTGTGTGTGCGTGTGCTTGTGCTTGTTTGTGTGTTTGTATCCATCTTTGCGTGTGTGTCAAAGCGTGTCCCCAGGGCCTCTCATGTTGGACTGGAGCCAAACCACACAGCCCAACACCAGCATTCCCAGCAGCCACCTCTTTGTGTGGGCGTTCCCTTCCCCACAAGCTCTCCCTAAATCAGCCCGGTGACATCTCCTCACCCACTCCCACCAAACGCACCATCAACACTTCCACAACCATCATCATAACGCTCCCTTCTCCTACCCACTGAAACCTTGTGACAGCAATGCTCAAAGGCTCCCACAACCATCCCCTCCACCAAACGCCCCCTCAACGTTCCCACAACCATCCCCTAACACTCCCCTCTCCTCCCCACTCAAAAGTGGTGACACCAGTACTCAAATGCTCTCACAACCATCCTCTAACGCTCCTCCAACCACCCCATAAGGCTCTCCTCCACTCCAACTCTGTCCCACCAGCTCACAGCTGTCCACAGACCACTCTTCTTCGTCTTCTTCGGTCCCAAGATAAAAATACACCTTTTAGATCTGAGCAGCAATTTGATCATCTCACTTGACCCGTGTTGGCTTCTATCCATCATGTCATCATGTATACATCCCAAATGGCATCCTATTCCCTATAGTCTACTACTTTTTACCAGCGTCCATCCAAAATGGCACCTTATGCACTACATAGAGTGTAGGGTGCCATTTGGGTTGCAGCTATAGTGATTGATCACAACTGAAGAGATATTTAAGAGTTATTTCTGGCATGTATTGTTGGGGTTACACCATCAGTAACCTCATGGTGCCAGTATGTTGCCTTTCTAGCCCAGTCCTTGGTCTTTGCCTCGCCTTCTTTGGCAAGTCTACAATCACCACGTAGCAGTGATTGACATCTAGGTACCTCACCCATAGGTAGGAGGGTCTGATCAGAAAACGAATGCTGAATTTCCGAATTGGTTTAAATTAGGTTAGGTTAGGGGGTTAACGTTAGGGTTATGGTAAGGTTAGGTTTTAGATTTTGGCTAGTTGGTCTGTCAATGGGATGCTGGTCACAAAAGTCCCCTTAGGCCAAGATTTAATTCAAGGCGCTTTATTGAACAGCACACTAGACAGCCGAACAATGCACCTTTTAAAGGCCTTTTCCACAACGTTTGTGTAGATCACATTCACAGTAACCACTGCACATGTCATGTCAAGCGTAAATGAAATGAGGTCACTGCTCTATAACATGCATCAGATTGAATCCCAGCCTTAGTCTCTCCCAGGTAGGAGGGCTCCCTCCAGTACTGTCCTGTCACAACAAACTAAACCTTCCTCAGGTGGAGTAACTAAAACACTGCCCCTCTTCCCCAGAGGCTACTGCCCTCTGTCTACGTTGAGTTACTGAGGGGCGAGTAGGGGCGCTGGGGGGCACAGAGGTCACCCTTTCATGGCTCAGGTCAAAAGTGAGATGAAAGGGGTGACCGCTCCCTCTCTTTTTGGCATTTCCACGGATACCATGTCCACAGACCCTCCTCTCTAATTATATATCTGGTCCATGATTGATATTCTCTCTCTTTTTCTGTGTGCGTTTCTGTCTTTACCTCTCCCTTTCTCCACCATTCCTCTCTCCCATGTTTAACCCCTACCCCCGATCCAGCTCCGTGATAGTAGCTGTGACATTTGGGCCTTGGGGTTTGCCCTTTTGGGACTATACCATTGGTTCCATTGTATCACTCAAGCACAACTAGCTAAAGATATCCAATGCTATTTGAACCCAGGTCTGATGGACAGACACACACCCTTAATCCCAGTCTCTAACAGGGACAGGGGACTGGAGAAGGAAAGGGATTGAGCGTACAGTGGGCCCTGGTCAAACGTAGTGCCCTATATAGTAAATAGGGTGCCACTCAGCCACTCCTTCCTTCAGTCTATCTCACGTTCCAGCCCTTCAGCAACAGTGTAGTCTGGAGGAAGAGTTCATTAAGGATGGACTGACTGCTCCAACAATGTGCTTTATGAGAAACATTTGGAGACACACACATACATACCCACACACACAGACAAATACACACACACCCTCTCTCTCTCTCTCTGTGTCTCTCTCAAACACACACACACAAACACTGCTAGATAGATAGAATGTGAGGAGCCCACAATGTTGCAACAGTCATCATAACAGCATTAGCCTAGCGGTGGAGGGCCTGGTTCTAATTTCCCCTTCACAAACACACAGCCGCTAGTCAGTCAGTCTAATAGCAGCCAGTCTGTGGTTAGCCCTGCTCTGGAGCAGGCAAGCTGTCGTATTAGCCGACGTGATGCCGAGGCTTCTGTCTCCAACGACGACATGTGTCATAAACTAGTCCTATCTGTGAAGTGCAATAGTTCTTCAGCAGGCCCTGATAGCAGACATAATCATATATAGACTGGTCCCAGATCTTGATTGTGCTTTAGACAACCCCTCTGGCTGGACTGCGATAGCTAATGCACATACTGATCTGGGATCAGGCTATTACTCTGGGTCTACGTCCCAAATGGCACCCTATTACCTATACATTGCACTTCTTTCGACAAGAGTCATATGGGCCCTGGTCAAAAGTAGTGCACTATGTAGGGAATAGGGTGCAATTTGGGACGAATCTTGGATCATCTGTGTTCATTCCTCCTGAGCACCCTATAGCCTCCAGGCTGTCCTGAGTGTAGTGGAGGGCTCTAAGAAGATTTATATGGCTCATTAAAAGTTTCATATTGTTATTTCACATGGAGCTGAAGTAGCCATAGTCTACTGTATGAAGACATCAGTCTGTCTGAGAATGTACTAAACAATCTGCTGGTGCTAATGTTATTATACTATTACCGCTATGAGGGAAACCTGAAATAGTAGTGTTGAGTTTATTGCCATTGTCACCTTCGCTTGCTCTTCGTCAGTTCTTAGGAAGGAGCATGTTTGTAAAACACGAATTAATATACTATGCGGGTGAAACTGTATGGATGGGTGGATGTATGAATTGATTCATTGACTGTTGTAACCCTGTGTGCCCAAGGTCCCCACAGCCAGTGCGACTATCGAGGGAGCCTGCGCCCTGAACATGGTATGTTGGGGGTCAGGGGGCAAGGAGGTAGCCGTGGGTGACTCGGGGGGCCGTCTGTGGATCTACGATGCAGGAGAGGTATGATATGAACAAATGGCACCGTACATAGTGCACTACTTTTGACCTGGGCCCATAGGGTGCATTGTGTATGGAATAGGATGCCATTTTACTGAGTAACAAGAACAGTCTGTAGAGTCTTACGTCATAAAGATCCAATGTAGCCATTTTTATCTCAATATCATTTCTGGGAAACAATTAAGTACCTTACTGTTTTTTTTATTTTATTAAAATGGTCAAAAATATCTTCGTCGCTAAGAGCTCAAGCAAGAATTTTACTAGGACTGTCTGGGAGTGGTCCGAGTTAGGGCCTAATTGGACGAGCATAATGGGAGTGATATGTAACCTGGAAACTAAATGTTATTGGCAGAGAGGTTTGAAACTCTTTGTTATTGGTCTATTAACTTATACCACCTGGTGATGTTGCCAGGCAGGTCAAAACTCCATCCCACCAAAAGAGACAAACATTTCAGGCTCTTTTCAATCAGCTCTAACACTAAAACGGCCTTATCATCATTTTCGCAACTCCACAGTATTATTCCTACCTCATTGTGTGCATATAAAACACAGGAGATAATGTTTTCGACTGCACTGGGCCTTTAAGTATACAACCCGTTCTTCTGGAACATGTCCTCTCAGCTCCATTTTAGGGCCTAGTAGGTTCATCTCTTTTACTGTGTGTTTATTCACCCGTTTATGGCTCAATTATATTATTTTCTAAATCAATGATATCATTACCTGTACAGTATATTCTAGTAATATTACATCACCAGGTTGTTTATGTAAAAACAAATTTGTTCTCGAAGACATCTGGTTAAACAAAAATTAAATAGATATTCTAGCATATAATGATATACTTTAATATTCTGAATTGCATTTTCAGGGGATAAAATATCCCTGGTGTGTGAGATGGCATACACCTTGAGATGTACAGAAATATATGGAATGAATATGTGGATAGTTTCTTGTCACTGTTTTGTTTTGTGTTCATGTAGCGTGACCTCGTTAAGTGCTCAGTAAATACCTTAATTGGCTTTCCTTGTAACTTAGAATTGATTGTAATTCCCTTAAAACTATACCATGGGTGCCAGTGGGTTTCTGCTTCAGCCAACTTGACTTGTCGCCATCTTGCCAAACCACTTAGCTACAGCCGTTGAATACAAAACAATCAAGCAATCAGATACCCAGGTCTATAAAATATGTTCCTTAGCTAAACTCATAGGCTATATGAAGCACTACAATATCCAATCGTAGTTCTTAGAACAATAGGCTATGACATGACATGACACACTCTCCCTATCTGGTTACATTTTTCTATTTTTCATTTCAATTGTGTTATTGACTGTACGTTTGTTTATGTGTAACTCTGTGTTGTTGTTTGTGTCGAACTGCTTTGCTTTATCTTGGCCAGGTCGCAGTTGTAAATGAGAATTTGTTCTCAACTGGCCTACCTGGTTAAATAAAGGTGAAATAAAAAAATACTTTAAAAAAAAATGCTCTTCGGGCCTCCCGGGTGGTGCAGTGGTTAAGGGCCACCAGAGACTCTGGGTTCGCGCCCATGCTCTTGTAACGGATGTGAAACGGCTAGCTTAGTTAGCGGTGTGCGCTAAATAGCGTTTCAATCGGTTACGTCACTCGCTCTGAGACCTTGAAGTAGTAGTTCCCCTTGCTCTGCAAGGGCCGCGGCTTTTGTGGAGCGATGGGTAACGATGCTTCGAGGGTGACTGTTGTCGTTGTGTGCAGAAGGTCCCTGGTTCGCGCCCGGGTATGGGCAAGGGGGCGGTTTAAATTTATACTGTTACACTCTGTCGTAACCGGCCGCGACCGGGAGGTCCGTGGGGCGACACACAATTGGCCTAGCGTCGTCCAGGTTAGGGAGGGTTTGGCCGGTAGGGAAATCCTTGTCTCATCGCGCACCAGCAACTCCTGTGGCGTGCCGGATGCGCGCTGTGTTAAGAAGCAGTGCGGCTTGGTTTGGTTGTGTATTGGAGGACGCATGACTTTCAACCTTCGTCTCTCCCGAGCCCATACGGGAGTTGTAGCGATGAGACAAGATAGTAGCTACTAAAACAATTGGATACCACGAAATTGGGGAGAAAAAGGGGTAAATTTAAAAAATAAAAATTTTTTTTTAAATGCTCTTCTGTGCTCTTCGTCCCAAATAACTCCCTATTACCTATTTAGTGCTCTACTATGGGCTCTGGATAAAAGTAGTGCACTAAATAGGGAATAGGGTGCTATTTAGGACCCCTGGTGTCCTCTTAAAGCTTTGGGCCTTGTCACAGAAAACATATTAAGGGTTAAGGAATAATTACCTAAGGGAACATGATGCTGAAACCCCCGTGCTTCACGGTTGGGATGGTGTTCTTCGGCTTGCAATCCTCCCCCTTTTTCCTACAAACATAACGATGGTCATTATGGCCAAACAGTTCCATTTTTGTTTCATCAGACCAGAGGACATTTCTCCAAAAAGTACAATATTTGTCCCCATGTGCAGTTGCAAACCGTAGTCTGGCTTTTTTCTGGCGATTTTGGAGCAGTGGCTTCTTCCTTGCTGAGCAGCCTTTCAGGTTATGTTGATAAAGGACTCGTTTTACTGTGGATATAGATACTTTTGTACCTGTTTCCTCCAGCATCTTCTCAAGGTCCTTTGCTGTTGTTCTGGGATTGATTTACACTTTTCGCACCAAAGTACGTTCATCTCTAGGAGACAGAACGCGTCTCCTTCCTGAGCGGTATAACGGCTGCGTGGTCCCATGGAGTTTATACTTGCGTACTATTGTTTGTACAGATGAACGTGGTACCGTCAGGTGTTTGGAAATTGCTCCCAAGGATGAACCAGACTTGTGGAGGTGCACAATTATTTTCTGAGGTCTTGGCTGATGTCCCATGATGTCAAGCAAAGAGGCACTGAGTTTGAAGGTAGACTCAAATGATGTCAATTAACCTAACAGAAGCTTCTAAAGCCATGACATAATTTTCTGTAATTTTCCAAGCTGTTTAAAGGCACAGTCAACTTAGTTTATGTAAATGTATGACACAATGGAATTGTGATACAGTGAATAATCTGTCTTTAAAAAATTGTTGGAAAAATGACTTGTCATCTTGTCATGCACAAAGTAGATGACCTAACCCACTTGCCAAAACTATATTTTGTTAACAAGATATTTGTGGAGTGGTTGAAAAAATGAGTTCTAATGACTCCAATCTAAGTGTATGTAAACTTCCAATCTCAACTGTATAGCAAAAATAGTATCTGGTTACCATGGAGATGGCCTCATTCACTGGCTAAAGTCTCCTCAAAGAGATCGCTTTAATTTTGTGAGATTGCAAACTAGAACTTCTACAATCAAGACAGGATAACCAAATTGCTTCAGAAGATAATAAACCATGTTTCTTACAGTTACGTTTTTCTCAACTTGTTTATATTACTTTCTAGTAAGTCAAGCTAGCTTAGAGTTGATATAGCTAGCTAGCTTAGAGTTGATATAGCTAGCTAGCTTAGAGTTGATATAGCTAGCTAGCTTTGTATCCATGGATTGTGCTCATTCCATTGTTTAGCTAAGTAGCTAGCTTGCTGATGCAGTTAAGGGACCTCATAGGCACCCTTAACTTTTTCACTGAATTTAAGGGGGGTGTTCACCTTAAAATGTTTTGTGCAACAGAGTTAAATTTAAGGAAACTTTAAGGGAAACGATAAGGGGGAAATTAACTTTGTTTTATGCAACCAGGCCCTGCTTGGTCGCGGTCCTCTCCCACCTCCTTATTGCTGGTTAATTATAGCCTGCAGAGTGGTAACCGTGGTGACAGCCTGGGTGGCAGCCACGGCAACTAACCAAGCGGCTTCTCATTTCACTATCACCGCAGTGCTCCGCCATGAAACGTTACGAGAAGTCACAGTCACATAGAACTTGTAATGATTGAAACATAGATATGAGTGTGTAACGACGATCGTCACTTGACGATTGACTAGAACAGCATGAAGCTTCAATTAAAAGCTCCAGAAGTATTATTTGTAGTGTCCTCTTTCCTTGAGGGTAGAATATAGACAAAACCGTACATATACTGGACTGTATTTGCTCATGAGGCTAAACCAGCCAATCTGATCCTGACAAAGACTCAGTAATTGATTAAAACATAATCCTTAGTATATGAAATACCATTGGGGTATGGATACCAGTGTGAGTGGATACATTGTTTTGGTCTCTGTGTTACCTCTCAGCTGGCAGTGCCCCACAGTGAGGAATGGGCACACTTCACCCACACCCTGATGGAGCTCAATGCCAACCTGGCTGACGGGGAGGAGGAAGGGCCTGTGGAACTGACGTCATAGGATTGGATGGATCACCTACCGTGGGATCAAATGGGATCACCATCCAACCGTCGACAGGCACAGTGGGAAAATCACTAGGGCATCCAGCCTATCAGAAGGCTTTGTTCTTACACCTTTATGACATCATTCCACACACCTATCTAAGTAGCAGCATGTGTTCTAGACCCCGCCCCTTCAGTCTCTGTGACAGCTACTAAACAGCGGTATGTCCAGGCTAGGACCTCCTTCTCTACTCTATTTGCATCACTGTTTTTGGGGGGGATTTATTTTGTAGTAATTTATGGTAATGTGCGTTAGTTGTATGAGACTAACTAGAAAACATCTAGCTTCTTTTCATTTTATTAATTTATGTGGTCAGTTGTCATTCAGCAGTATAGCTTATAACCTAAATGAACTCCATATCAAATCATAGGTCCTACTACAGTTGTGAAGCCCTATGAAACTAGCAGTGAGAACTGTTAGACCGGGCCTATAGAGCTATTGTCATGTTTCAAAAGTCTCATGTTCACAGTGCTTTTGTTGTGCTTTCCTCTGTACCCAACCCCCTGCATGCCTGCAACACATTTACATATTCATACAGCTTCCTAGACATGTCAGCATATGTTGTGGATGTATGTGACTGCTTTACGTCAATGTTATAGGAATATAATGTACAGTTGAAGTCGGAAGTTTACATACACCTTTAGCCAAATACATTTAAACTCAGTTTTTCACAATTCCTGACATTTAATCCTAGTAAAAATTCCATGTCTTAGGTCAGTTAGAATCACCACTTTATTTTAAGAATGTGAAATGTCAGAATAGCAGCAAAGAGAATTATTTATTTCAGCTTTTATTTCTTTCATCACATTCCCAATGGGTCAGAAGTTTATATACAGTCAATTAGTATTTGATAGCATTGCCTTTTAAATTGTTTAACTTGGGTCAAATGTTTTGGGTAGCCTTCCACAAGCTTCCCACAATAAGTTGTGTGAATTTTGGCCCATTCCTTCTGACAGAGCTGGTGTAACTGAGTCAGGTTTCTAGGCCTCCTTGCTCGCACACGCTTTTTCAGTTCTGCCCACAAATTCTATATTGGATTGAGGTCAGGGCTTTGTGATGGCCCCTCCAAAACCTTGACTTTGATGTCCTTAAGCCATTTTGCCACAACCTTGGAAGTATACTTGGGGTCATTGTCCATTTGGAAGACCCATTTGTGACCAAGCTTTAACTTTAAATCAAATCAAATCAAATTTTATTTGTCACATACACATGGTTAGCAGATGTTAATGCGAGTGTAGCGAAATGCTTGTGCTTCTAGTTCCGACAATGCAGTAATAACCAACAAGTAATCTAACTAACAATTCCAAAACTACTGTCTTATACACAGTGTAAGGGGATAAAGAATATGTACATAAGGATACATGAATGAGTGATGGTACAGAGCAGCATAGGCAAGATACAGTAGATGGTATCGAGTACAGTATATACATATGAGATGAGTATGTAAACAAAGTGGCATAGTTAAAGTGGCTAGTGATACATGTATTACATAAGGATGCAGTCGATGATATAGAGTACAGTATATATGTATGCATATGAGATGAATAATGTAGGGTAAGTAACATTATATAAGGTAGCATTGTTTAAAGTGGCTAGTGATATATTTACATCATTTCCCATCAATTCCCATTATTAAAGTGGCTGGAGTTGAGTAAGTGTCAGTGTGTTGGCAGCAGCCACTCAATGTTAGTGATGGCTGGATAACAGTCTGATGGCCTTGAGATAGAAGCTGTTTTTCAGTCTCTCGGTCCCAGCTTTGATGCACCTGTACTGACCTCGCCTTCTGGATGATAGCGGGGTGAACAGGCAGTGGCTCGGGTGGTTGATGTCCTTGATGATCTTTATGGCCTTCCTGTAACATCGGGTGGTGTAGGTGTCCTGGAGGGCAGGTAGTTTGCCCCCGGTGATGCGTTGTGCAGACCTCACTACCCTCTGGAGAGCCTTACGGTTGAGGGCGGAGCAGTTGCCGTACCAGGCGGTGATACAGCCCGCCAGGATGCTCTCGATTGTGCATCTGTAGAAGTTTGTGAGTGCTTTTGGTGACAAGCCAAATTTCTTCAGCCTCCTGAGGTTGAAGAGGCGCTGCTGCGCCTTCTTCACGATGCTGTCTGTGTGAGTGGACCAATTCAGTTTGTCTGTGATGTGTATGCCGAGGAACTTAAAACTTGCTACCCTCTCCACTACTGTTCCATCGATGTGGATAAGGGGGTGTTCCCACTGCTGTTTCCTGAAGTCCACAATCATCTCCTTGGTTGTGTTGACGTTGAGTGTGAGGTTATTTTCCTGACACCACACTCCGAGGGCCCTCACCTCCTCCCTGTAGGCCGTCTCGTCGTTGTTGGTAATCAAGCCTACCACTGTTGTGTCGTCCGCAAACTTGATGATTGAGTTGGAGGCGTGCGTGGCCACGCAGTCGTGGGTGAACAGGGAGTACAGGAGAGGGCTCAGAACGCACCCTTGTGGGGCCCCAGTGTTGAGGATCAGCGGGGAGGAGATGTTGTTGCCTACCCTCACCACCTGGGGGCGGCCCGTCAGGAAGTCCAGTACCCAGTTACCCACCAAGGGTCTCGAGCTTGATGACGAGCTTGGAGGGCACTATGGTGTTAAATGCCGAGCTGTAGTCGATGAACAGCATTCTCACATAGGTATTCCTCTTGTCCAGATGGGTTAGGGCAGTGTGCAGTGTGGTTGAGATTGCATCGTCTGTGGACCTATTTGGGCGGTTAGCAAATTGGAGTGGGTCTAGGGTGTCAGGTAGGGTGGAGGTGATATGGTCCTTGACTAGTCTCTCAAAACACTTCATGATGACGGAAGTGAGTGCTACGGGGCGGTAGTCATTTAGCTCAGTTACCTTAGCTTTCTTGGGAACAGGAACAATGGTGGCCCTCTAGAAGCATGTAGGAACAGCAGACTGGTATAGGGATTGATTGAATATCTCCGTAAACACACCGTCCAGCTGGTCTGCGCATGCTCTGAGGGCGAGTCTGGGGATGCCGTCTGGGCCTGCAGCCTTGCGAGGGTTAACACGTTTAAATGTCTTACTCACCTCTGCTGCAGTGAAGGAGAGTCCGCATGTTTTCGTTGCAGGCCGTGTCAGTGGCACTGTATTGTCCTCAAAGCGGGCAAAAAAGTTATTTAGTCTGCCTGGGAGCAAGACATCCTGGTCCGTGACTGGGCTGGATTTCTTCTTGTAGTCCGTGATTGACTGTAGACCCTGCCACATGCCTCTTGTGTCTGAGCCGTTGAATTGAGATTCTACTTTGTCTCTGTACTGACGCTTAGCTTGTTTGATAGCCTCGGTCATGTTACCAGTCACCTTGCCCTGATTAAAAGCAGTGGTTCGCGCTTTCAGTTTCACGCGAATGCTGCCATCAATCCACGGTTTCTGGTTAGGGAATGTTTTAATCGTTGCTATGGGAACGACATCTTCAACGCACGTTCTAATGAACTCACACACCGAATCAGCGTATTCGTCAATATTGTTATCTGACGCAATACGAAACATATCCCAGTCCACGTGATGGAAGCAGTCTTGGAGTGTGGAGTCAGCTTGGTCGGACCAGCGTTGGACAGACCTCAGCGTGGGAGCCTCTTGTTTTAGTTTCTGTCTGTAGGCAGGGATCAACAAAATGGAGTCGTGGTCAGCTTTTCCGAAAGGGGGCGGGGCAGGGCCTTATATGCGTCACGGAAGTTAGAGTAACAATGATCCAAGGGTTTTCCACCCCTGGTTGCGCAATCGATATGCTGATAAAATTTATGGAGTCTTGTTTCCAGAATAGCCTTGTTAAAATCCCCAGCTACAATGAATGCAGCCTCCGGATAAATGGATTCCAGTTTGCAAAGAGTCAAATAAAGTTTGTTCAGAGCCATCGATGTGTCTGCTTGGGTGGGGACATATACGGCTGTGATTATAATCGAAGAGAATTCTCTTGGTAGATAATGCGGTCTACATTTGATTGTGAGGAATTCTAAATCAGGTGAAAAGAAGGATTTGAGTTCCTGTATGTTTCTTTCATCACACCATGTCTCGTTAGTCATAAGGCATACGCCCCTGCCACTCTTCTTACCAGAAAGATGTTTGTTTCTGTCGGTGCAATGCGTGGAGAAACATGATTGACTGATGTCTTGAGATGTTGCTTCAATATATCCATTTAATTTTCTATCCTCATGATGCCATCTATTGTTTCATGAAACCGGAGGACATTTCTCCAAAAATAACGATCTTTGTCCCCATGTGCAGTTGCAAACTGTAGTCTAGCTTTTTTATTGCAGTTTTGGAGCAGTGGCTTCTTCCTTGTTGAGCGGCCTTTCAGGTTATGTCAATATAGGACTCGTTTTACTGTGGATATAGATAATTTTGTACCGGTTTCCTCCAACATCTTCACAAGGTCCTTTGCTGTTGTTCTGGGATTTATTTGCACTTTTCGCACCAAAGTACATTAATCTCTAGGAGACAGAACTCGTCTCCTTCCTGAGCGGTATGATGGCTGTGTGGTCCCATGGTGTTTATACTTGCGTACTATTGTTTGTACAGATGAACGTGGTATCTTCAGGCATTTGGAAATTGCTCCCAAGGATGAACCAGACTTGTGGAGGTGTACAATTTTCTTTCTGAGGTCTTGGCTGATTTCTTTTGGTTTTCCCATGATGTCAAGCAAAGAGGCACTGAGTTTGAAGGTAGGCCTTGAAATACATCCACAGGTACACCTCCAATTGATTCAAATGATGTCAATTAGCCTATCAGAAGCTTCTAAAGCCATGAAGTCATTTTCTGGAAATGTCCAAGCTGTTTAAAGGCCAGTCAACTTAGTGTATGTAAACTTCTGACCCGCTGGAATTGTTATACAGTGAATTATAAGTGAAATAATCTGTCTGTAAACAATTGTTGGCAAAAAAGCTTGTGTCATGCACAAAGTAGATGTCCTAGTCGACTTGCCAAAACTATAGTTTGTTAACTAGACAATTGTGTAGTGGTTGAAAAACTAGTTTCAATGACTCCAACCTAAGTGCATGTAAACTTCTGACTTCAACTGTACGTATGTGAGGGTTATTGCACTGTTCAATGACTACAGGCCTAAGCAACAAATTCCGGTTTAGCACGTTATTTCGTATAAGTGCTACGTGAACTTTAATGAACAAAAGAGACATATTGTAAGCCGCTGTCTATCGTGATACCCGCCAATAAATCATGTCTGAAGAACTGTTAGCTTGTTTACTTCTTGTTGTTGTTTAGCTACTGTAATTATAGTGTCACAAGTTGGCTGTTGTGATTCTGTCCTCGTCTCCAGTGCCAGGCTTCAAGCTTTTCTCTGACTTGTCGCACCATAACATACCACCTTGTCAAAGAACACATGTGCACACACTTTGTTCACTAACGTTTAATTTCATTAGTACATATACATATTGCTGCCATGCATACAGTAAGGCACAATTATCACACCATATTCTACTTCTCTCCTGTACTGTACAAGTTTAAATCCGGATGTCTTTCGTGACATCATTGGGCTGTTCCAGAAAGCTGGATAAATACGTTAGCCAGCTAACTGTCCAACATTGCTTAAAATAATGAGATATTTTGAGAAATATAGACTTAGGGCTCTGTTCAGTCTGTATTGCTGAAGCGTTACAGATTGTGTACTAGAAATGTAAAGGTAATTTGTGATAGGGCCGACATACGCAGTGTTTACAGTGAATGCAGTCGCTGTGACCACAAGAACATTGCCTTTAATTGTCAATCACGCTTTAAAGCTGAACTGTGATATGGATTGAATAAAGCCCTTCAAATTGACAAGATATAATTGACTCGGCAACAACAACCAGTATACAAATGAAAATAATATGTGGTTGTTTATCAAAGTTAACTGGATAATTTCATAATCCTGTTTTCTGGAATACCCCACATCTCTCTACTCTCTCCCCCTGCTCTGTTGTACCCTGATGATTCTTTAAATAGAAATGTATGCAACACACAGCCCAGTTTGATCTGACTGAGACAACTAAGGATAACAGACAGTCACGACAATACCATAGTAGGTGGTGTAGTAGTAATACCTTGTGCAAGTGGTGGTAATAGTGAACAGTATATTACATTCAAGCGTTTTGGTTGGTCAATCTTTTATGTTTTCTCGCAAATGAAGTTCAAGATCAAGATTATTAGTTTCTTCTCAGTATCCGAAAAGCGGCTTGGTGAACTGTATCAATATGTAAATGTGACTCTCTGTTCCATTCTCATATGTACAGTAGAACCGTCATTCATATGTACAGTAGAACCGTCATTCAGATGTCTGTTCCGTTCTCATATGTACAGTAGAACCGTCATTCAGATGTCTGTTTCGTTCTCATATGTACAGTAGAACCGTCATTCATATGTACTGTAGAACCGTCATTCATATGTACAGTAGAACCGTCATTCATATGTACAGTAGAACCATCATTCAGATGTGTCTGTTCCGTTCTCATATGTACAGTAGAACCGTCATTCATATGTACAGTAGAACCGTCATTCATATGTACAGTAGAACCGTCATTCATATGTACAGTAGAACCGTCATTCATATGTACAGTAGAACCGTCATTCATATGTACAGTAGAACCGTCATTCATATGTACAGTAGAACCGTCATTCATATGTACAGTAGAACCGTCATTCATATGTACAGTAGAACCGTCATTCATATGTACAGTAGAACCGTCATTCATATGTACAGTAGAACCGTCATTCATATGTACAGTAGAACCGTCATTCATATGTACAGTAGAACCGTCATTCATATGTACAGTAGAACCGTCATTCATATGTACAGTAAAATCAAATCAAATCACATGTTATTTGTCACATACACATGGTTAGCAGATGTTAATGCGAGTGTAGTAGAACCGTCATTCGGATGTGCGTACCTGTGCTACTATCCCCATCCTGCGGATAGGGCTCATTCTGTTTGGTATTCATCAGACTCTCAGGTGGAAGACAGTAAAAGCACCATCATATAAAGTGATGGTTAGACCAAGATTCAATCAAAGGCACGTTGTAGACGAGCACATTGAACTGTCAAGTGTCTTTTAAAGAGATGGCCTTCATGGTAAATACGGTACATGTCGGCTCAAGTGTAAAGGACCTTTAAAAGCAAGTGCAATGCACATGTTGACAATGCACTTTTGAATGAGTCCCGGCCTTAGTGATGACGTAATGAAAGGAAGCAGACCAGGTCTAATTCAAGTCATGGCCAGCCCCTCCACTACTGTGCATATTACTGTATGAAAAGACAAACTGGAACACTACTCTAGACACACATTGTCAGTACTGTAGATATCACTTGATCTTCACAATAAGACTGACTCAAAAAGTAATCTTTACGGGTAGCTAAGACTAAAACAGAAGCTAAAACAACGTTTTTGTGTTTCTAGACCATGATGTAGAAAGGTACATTTCTGAAGATCATAATAGGTTTCAAAAATTCTCATCAACTAAAACAGACACATATTTATCTTTAAAGCCTAGAGAGGCAGATCATACTACTCACAATGTGCTTCTCTTTCGGGTGGAATATTCCAAGTGCTCGACTAGCTGGGGGTGGGAGGGAGAGGGTGTAATGATTGCACGTGTGCTCTATTCTGCCCCCTATGTGTGGGCAGAGGGGGTTCAATTCAAGGGGCGTCCTTCTTGGGCCGGGGGGTTACTTGAACGTTGTATCTTGGGAGGTGGAGTCCAAATTTGCTCTCGGTGCCAGCGAACGTGGCCACGGCCAACCTGAAACCTCCAATGTGGTCGGGGCTGGGCGCCGGCAGGCTGATGCGAGACTTGGGAGTCGGCTCCGAACCAGACGGCTTTCTGTGGTGTGGAGAGAGAGTGGGGAAGGACAAGGAGAGCGGGAGGGGTGGAGGTACAGGGAGAGACGAGGAGAGCGGGAGGGAGGGAGGATGAGAGAAAACGGGAGGGAGGAGAAAAGGGGGAAGAGAAAGAGGGAGGGAGTAGAAAGAGAGACAGAAAGGGAAGGAGAACGGGGGAGAGAGAAAAGGATAAAGGAGAGAGGAAAGAAAGAGAGAGACAGAAAGGGAAGGAGAACAGGGGAGAGAGAAAAGGATAAAGGAGAGAGGAGAGAAAGAGAGAGACAGAAAGGGAAGGAGAACAGGGGAGAGAGAAAAGGATAAAGGAGAGAGGAGAGAAAGAGAGAGAGACAGAAAGGGAAGGAGAACAGGGGAGAGAGAAAAGGATAAAGGAGAGAGGAGAGAAAGAGAGAGACAGAAAGGGAAGGAGAACAGGGGAGAGAGAAAAGGATAAAGGAGAGAGGAGAGAAAGAGAGAGACAGAAAGGGAAGGAGAACAGGGGAGAGAGAAAAGGATAAAGGAGAGAGGAGAGAAAGAGAGAGACAGAAAGGGAAGGAGAACAGGGGAGAGAGAAAAGGATAAAGGAGAGAGGAGAGAAAGAGAGAGACAGAAAGGGAAGGAGAACAGGGGAGAGAGAAAAGGATAAAGGAGAGAGGAGAGAAAGAGAGAGACAGAAAGGGAAGGAGAACAGGGGAGAGAGAAAAGGATAAAGGAGAGAGGAGAGAAAGAGACAGAAAAGAGAGAAACAGAAAGTGGAAGGGACACGAGAAGGAGAGAGATTTTATATTAAACATTGTCCACCACAAAAAATAAACATCTTAGTTGAATATTAAGACTGGGCGAGAGGGCTATTTTTTCCCAGAGCACACGAACCAGAAATAAATGAATATCCCACAATGGTTTCATACTCCCTTCAGTGATATCTTTCCAATATGTACAGGGAACATATTTCAAACCCACACTACACCATCCAGCAGTACAGTATTCACATTGAACACAGTCTGTGAAGACAACACAGTATGCACATTGGATATTTACAGTACATAGGGGTTTGCATAATAAATGGAAGTTGTTCTGACTTTCCAAAGGGCTGTGAACAGTCCAATATACTGGATCTCTTGATTTCCTGGTTTACTAAGTAAGAGTTGTTGGTGGTGGTGGACCAATTATACCATGCCAATTTCAAGTCTATTTCTGTTAAAGAATATTAAGGATATTATGGTCAGTTAACTCTGCTTCCTGGAAGAGCCTCAAAGTATTGACAACATTCTGTCAGTACCACCTATATATACAGTATAAAGTATTGACAACATTCTGTCAGTACCACTATGTACAGTATAAAGTATTGTCAACATTCTGTCAATACTGCTCTATGTACATTATAATAGTATTGTCAACATTCTGTCAGTACCACTATGTACAGTATAAAGTATTGTCAACATTCTGTCACTACTGCTCTATGTACATTATAATAGTATTGTCAACATTCTGTCAATACCACTATGTACAGTATAAAGTATTGTCAACATTCTGTCAATACCACCTATATGTACAGTATAAAATATTGTCAACATTCTGTCAATACCACTATGTACAGTATAAAGTATTGTCAACATTCTGTCAGTACCACCTATATGTACAGTATAAAGTATTGTCAACATTCTGTCAATACCACTATGTACAGTATAATAGTATTGTCAACATTCTGTCAATACTGCTCTATGTACATTATAATAGTATTGTCAACATTCTGTCAATACCACTATGTACAGTATAATAGTATTGTCAACATTCTGTCAATACCACCTATATGTACAGTATAATAGTATTGTCAACATTCTGTCAGTTCCACCTATATGTACAGTATAATAGTATTGTCAACATTCTGTCAATACTGCTCTATGTACATTATAATAGTATTGTCAACATTCTGTCAATACTGCTCTATGTACATTATAATAGTATTGTCAACATTCTGTCAATACTGCTCTATGTACATTATAATAGTATTGTCAACATTCTGTCAATACCACTATGTACAGTATAATAGTATTGTCAACATTCTGTCAATACCACCTATATGTACAGTATAAAGTATTGTCAACATTCTGTCAGTTCCACCTATATGTACAGTATAATAGTATTGTCAACATTCTGTCAATACTGCTCTATGTACATTATAATAGTATTGTCAACATTCTGTCAATACCACTATGTACAGTATAAAGTATTAACAACATTCTGTCAGTTCCACCTATATTTACAGTATAATATTATTGACCATTCTGTCAGTACCACTATATGTACAGTATAGAATATTGACCATTCTGTCAGTACCACTATATGTACAGTATAGAGTATTGACCATTCTGTCAGTACCACTATATGTACAGTATAGAGTATTGACCATTCTGTCAGTACCACTATATGTACAGTATAGAGTATTGACCATTCTGTCAGTACCACTATATGTACAGTATAATGAGTGAATGGAATGTATTTGGTGATGCTTGTCCTAACAGTCTCCCCTTACCCTCCTGTCTCTGTCTCTTATTGGTCAATGGAACATTAGTGCATTCTAAAGAGTGACCAATTTGCTCCTCCAGGGAAAATGAGCTCATTTCTACCCCAAAAATCTGAAAAGAGAAAGATCCCAAGTCAAAGTGATTCTCTCTGCACTGCTTCACTCTCTGTAGCCCTGTAGTTTAGGAAATGTTACGTCCATCCCACCAAATAATGGTCTGTGTCCCAAATGGCAACCTATTCTCTATATAGTGCACTGCTTTTGACCAGAGTCCTATGGTGTTTCACAGCTCTCTCCCTCTGTTGAAAGGTTGGTAGAAAAGTGGTGCTAGAAATTACCATCATTTTGTATCACACAGCGGCTGTCAGTAGAAGCTATCAATCCTGACTGGACGTTTCTATGACATTTGCGTTTCTGTATTTCTCAGTCTTATCTTGTGGTAAGACACTTACAGGTGCATCAGAGCTGGGACCGAGAGACTGAGAAGCAGCTTGTATCACCAGGCCATCAGACTGTTGAACAGCCATCACTAGCCCTGCACCTTGAAACTAATGCCTCATATTCTGAGTCAGCGGTTAGGGAAGCGTTATCAAATCCTAGATGCCATTGTGCCCTTGAGCAAGGCACTTAACCCCCCACAACAACAGCTCCCCAGGCACCTAGTGTGGCTGCCCCCCCGCACTTCTCCAAAACCTGTGTGTGTGTGTGTGTGTGTGTGTGTGTGTGTGTGTGTGTGTGTGTGTGTGTGTGTGTGTGTGTGTGTGTGTGTGTGTGTGTGTGTGTGTGTGTGTGTGCAATTGACCAATAAAAGTGATCTTAACCTCTGATCATAATCTCTTCTGTTTCTATACTTTTGTTTACTCACTGTGTATGTATCCACTGTATTCCCCACATAGCTCATCCTAAAATACCTACTACTGTGCAGTAATAGCCTGTATCACAGCACACATAGCTCTCAACCCCTAGTAAAACAGTCATTTGTACATTTAGAAATTCGGTTTCCCCTCTGTGTAATCTCTTGATCTCTTCTCCCGGAAAAAGGAAATAAATATACTGATACCATTTTCTTTCCAGATGATATACCGTCTATGCACACCACCTATTTATATTCTGCATTCTGACAGGTGCTCACTCTAATATACCTACTTGGATTGTTATTTAATTGTAATGTATTTGCGAGACATTTTACTTTTTGCTGCACCCGCTATAACACCTGCAAATCTGTGTATGCGACCAATAAATGTTGATTTAATTCGACCTGATAGGCTGAATTTCTTCAGTAATGCTGATCACTCTAGTCTTATATCAGATGTAAGATGGCACTGCAGATGAAGGCAGACGTTTTACGTGCCCCAAACCGATTGTTTATTTTATTTTTTTACATTTGCGTTGTTTATAACTAATTTTATGAATTACTTATTTTCTACATAATGTTGCCGCTACCGTCTCTTATGACTGAAAATAACTTCTGGATATCAGGACTGCGAATACTCACCACGGACTGTCAGAATCCTTTTTTTCCTTTAATTAACGAGTCCGATGAGGCCGATATACTGCTTTCTCGGGAACAGGCCCAGATCCCCATGATTTGCGTGAAGATGAGGCGGAGAAAAAGGGGCCGGAGGACGGGCTGCCTTCTGAGAATTCGTAGGCAATCTAATAAACTCCCACTTCCTTCCATTCTGTAGCAAACGTTTATCTTTGGACAATAAAATAGATGACCTATGCAGAAGATTAAATTACCAACGGGACATTCAAAACTGTAATATCTTATGCTTCACAGATGCCAGCTAGCTAGCTACTAGCTAGTAGTCAGCTAGCCACTGCTAGCAGTTATCAGATACCTTTAGCCTGGATAACTCTCGCCAGTTTGCACAGCGCGACTCAAACCAGAGAAAATCCTCCTGGCTAACGTCTCTGTCCCGAAGCAAGAACCAATTAGCCTGGAGCAAGCCTTGCTAAGCCCATCTGCTAGCCTGCTAGCCGCGGCCCGCTGTCTGTCTAGAGCACATCTGACTGTTAGCTTAAGAGGCCCATCAGACAAATTCTTTGGCCACTATACCAATTTGCCAATTGGCCTGGTTTACAACACGGAGCCCTGCTGATCCGTCTGCCGACGTCACAGCACGAGGGCGCCACAACAGACTTTAGTCCGTTGCGACGTCCCTCAAAGGCCCTTCTGCTAGCTTGCTAGCCCTGGCCCGCTAGCTGCCTGAAGCCACTCACTGGACTCCTATGATCACTTGGCTACGCATGCCTCTCCCTAACGTCAATATGCCTTGTCCATTGCTGTTTTGGTTAGTAATTATTGCCTTATTTCACTGTAGAGCCTCTAGCCCTGCTCAATACGCCTTAGTTAACACTTTAGTTCCACCTCCCACACATGCGGTGACATCACCTGGTTTAAATTATATTCCTAAGAGACAATATCTCCTTCATTGTCACTCTATGCACAGGTTTACCCCCACTGTATTCACATCCTACCATACCTTTGTCTGTACATTATGCCTTGAATATATTCTACAATGCCCAGAAATCGTCTCCTTTTACCCTCTGTTCTGAACGTACTAGCCAACCAGTTCTTTTAGCCTTTAGCCGTACCCTTATCCTACTCCTCCTCTGTTCCTCTGGTAATGTGGAGGTTAATCCAGGCCCTGCAGTGCCTAGCTCTACTCCTATTCCCCAGGCGCTCTCATTTGTTGACTTCTGTAACCGTAAAAGCCTTGGTTTCATGCATGTTAACATTAGAAGCCTCCTCCCTAAGTTTGTTTTATTCACTGCTTTAGCACACTCTGCCAACCCGGATGTCCTAGCCGTGTCTGAATCCTGGCTCAGGAAGACTACCAAAAGCCCTGAAATTACCATCCCTAACTATAACATTTTCCGACAAGATAGAACTGCCAAAGGGATAGAGTTGCAATCTACTGCAGAGATAGCCTGCAGAGTTCTGACTTACTATCCAGGTCTGTACCAAAACAATTTGAGCTTCTACTTTTAAAAATCCACCTCTCCAGAAACAAGTCTCTTACCGTTGCTGCTTGCTATAGACCACCTTCTGCCCCCAGTTGTGCCCTGGACACCATATGCGAATTGATTGCCCCCCATCTATCTTCAGAGCTTGTGCTGTTAGGTGACTTACACTTGGACATGCTTAACACTCCGGCCATCCTACAATCTAAGCTTGATGTTCTCAATCTCACACAAATTATCAATGGGCCACCAACCCGTAAACACAGGCACCCTCATAGATATCATCCTAACCAACCTGCCCTCCAAATACACCTCTGCTGTCTTTAACCAGGATCTCAGCGATCACTGCCTCATTGCTTGCGTCCATTATGGGTCTGCGGTCAAAATTACAAACCCTCATCACTATCAAACGCTCCCTAAAACACTTCAGCGAGCAGGCCTTTCTAATCGATCTGGCCCGGGTATCCTGGAAGGATATTGACCTCATTCCGTCAGTAGAGGATGCCTGGTTTTTCTTTAAAAGTGCTTTCCTCACCATTTTAAATAAGCTTGCCCCATTCAAAAAATGTAGAACCAGGAACAGATATCGCCCATGGTTCCCTCCAGACCTGAGTGCTCTTGACCAGCACAAAAACATCATGTGGTGTACTGCATTAGCATCGAATAGCCCCCGCGATATGCAGCTTTTCAGGGAAGTTAGGAACCAATATACACAGGCAGTTAGGAAAGCAAAGGTTAGCTTTTTCAAGCAGAAATGTGCATCCTGTAGCACTAACTCCAAAAAGTTCTGGGACACTGTAAAGTCCATGGAGAATAAGAGCACCTCCTCCCAGCTGCCCACTGCACTGTCACCACCGATAAATCCGCGATAATTGAGAATTTCAATAAGCATTTTTCTACGGCTAGCCTTGCTTTCCACCTGGCTACCCCTACCCCGGTCAACAGCCCTGCACCCCTAACTGCAACTTGCCCACGCCTCCCCATTTCTCATTCACCCAAATCCAGACAGCTGATGTTCTGAAAGAGCTGCAAAATCTGGACACTTACAAATCAGCAGGGCTAGACAATCTGGACCCTCTCTTCCTAAAATGATCAGCTGAAAGTGTTGCAACCCCTATTACTAGCTTGTTCAACCTCTCTTTCGTATCGTCTGAGATCCCCAAAGATTGGAAAGCTCCCCTCTTCAAAAGGAGACATTCTAGACCCAAACTGCTACAGACCTACTGTATATCTATCCTACCCTGCCTAAGGTCTTCGAAAGCCAAGTTAACAAACAGATCACCGACCATTTCGAATCCCACCGTACCTTCTCCACTATGCACTCTGGTTTCCGAGCTGGTCATGGGTGCACCTCAACCACGCTCAAGGTCCTAAACTATATCATAACCGCCATCGATAAGAGACAATACTGTGCAGCTGTATTCATCGACTTGGTCAAGGCTTTTGACTCTGTCAATCACCACATTCTTATCGGCAGACTCAAATGACTGCCTCGCCTGGTTCACCAACTACTTCTCTGACAGTGTGTCAAATCGGAGGGCCTGTTGTCCAGACCTCTGGCAGTCTCTATGGGGGTGCCAAAGGGTTCAATCCTCGGGCCGACTCTTTTCTCTGTATACATCAATGATGTTGCTCTTGCTGCTGTTGATTCTCTGATCCACCTCTACGCAGACGACACAATTCTGTATGTCTGGCCCTTCTTTGGACACTGTGTTAATTAACATCCAGACGAGCTTCAATGCCATACAACTCTCCTTCCGTGGCCTCCAACTGCTCTTAAATGCAAGCAAAACTAAATGCATGCTCTTCAACCGATCGCTTCCCATACTTACCCAACCGTCCAGCATCAGTACTCTGGACGGTTCTGACTTAGAATATGTGGACAACTACAAATACCTAGATGACCACCTCGCTCCGGGTTGGAGCGAGCGGTCGCATTCGCACTTCGCTCTGCAGGTTGTATAACTTTTTTCATTACATTTCATTATAGTACAACGGTTGATTTGTCTAATCTTAGCAATTCTTCTTAGCTAGCTACATAGCCGTCCTTGTATCAGAGATAATTGCATAATTATCGTATTTCGTCGCCCTAACGTAGCCTTCACTGCTATTCGCCCAGGAGCTAGCAACGCTAGCTAACGCACACGGATTAGCATCACTAGTGCTATTCACTCAACTGAACGACTTGATTAGTCTAGTGTTAGCTAGCTACATAGCTGTCTTTGTTTCCAAGATAATTGTGTAGTTTAGTGTGTGTAGCCTTGGAGTGACTATCTTAATTCACTGAGGGTCGCTAGCCAGCTATTTGTCGTCCTTAACGTAGGAGACTCTGCTAGCTAGCCAACAGCTAACAGCTAACAGCTAGCCAACGTGTACTGTTTCGAATTCAACAACCCGGTCAGGTAGTTTCACATTTTCATTTCATTTCATTTCATTACAGTACAACGGTTTGATTTGTTTGATCGTAGCTAGCTACATAGCTAGCTACATGGCCGTCTTTGTTTCAAAGATAATTGTGTAGTCTAGAGCGATTTCCTAGGTTAGCTAGCCAGCTATTGTCGTTCTTTTAACGCAACGTAACGTAAACAACACTGCTAGCTAGCCAGCTAGCCCCCGAATAGTAGCACTGCAGAAACTATTACACTCAACGGAACGACTTGATTAGTGTAGTGTCAACAACGCAGCTACTGCCAGCTAGCCTACTTTAGCAGTACTGTATCATTTTAATCATTTTAGTCAATAAGATTCTTGCTACGTAAGCTTAACTTTCTGAACATTCGAGACGTGTAGTCCACTTGTCATTCCAATCTCCTTGCATTAGCGTAGCCTTTTCTGTAGCCTGTCAACTATGTGTCTGTCTATCCCTGTTCTCTCCTCTCTGCACAGACCATACAAACGCTCCACACCTGGCCGCGACCACCCTACTCTGGTGGTCCCAGCGCGCAACCCACGTGGAGTTCCAGGTCTCCGGTAGCCTCTGGAACTGCCGATCTGCGGCCAACAAGGCAGAGTTCATCTCAGCCTATGCCTCCCTCCAGTCCTTGACTTCTTGGCATTGACGGAAACATGGATCACCACAGATAACACTGCTACTCCTACTGCTCTCTCCTCGTCCGCCCACGTGTTCTCGCACACCCCGAGAGCTTCTGGTCAGCGGGGTGGTGGCACCGGATCCTCATCTCTCCCAAGTGGTCTTTCTCTCTTTCCCCTTACCCATCTGTCTATCGCCTCCTTTGAATTCCATGCTGTCACAGTTACCAGCCCTTTCAAGCTTAACATCCTTATCATTTATCGCCCTCCAGGTTCCCTCGGAGAGTTCATCAATGAGCTTGATGCCTTGATAAGCTCCTTTCCTGAGGACGGCTCACCTCTCACAGTTCTGGGCGACTTTAACCTCCCCACGTCTACCTTTGACTCATTCCTCTCTGCCTCCTTCTTTCCACTCTCTCCTCTTTTGACCTCACCCTCTCACCTTCCCCCCTACTCACAAGGCAGGCAATACGCTTGACCTCATCTTTACTAGATGCTGTTCTTCCACTAACCTCATTGCAACTCCTCCAAGTCTCCGACCACTACCTTGTATCCTTTTCCCTCTCGCTCTCATCCAACACTTCCCACACTGCCCCTACTCGGATGGTATCGCGCCGTCCCAACCTTCGCTCTCTCTCCCCGCTACTCTCTCCTCTTCCATCCTATCATCTCTTCCCTCTGCTCAAACTTTCTCCAACCTATCTCCTGATTCTGCCTCCTCAACCCTCCTCTCCTCCCTTACTGCATCCTTTGACTCTCTATGTCCCCTATCCTCCAGGCCGGCTCGGTCCTCCCCTCCCGCTCCGTGGCTCGACGACTCATTGCGAGCTCACAGAACAGGGCTCCGGGCAGCCGAGCGGAAATGGAGGAAAACTCGCCTCCCTGCGGACCTGGCATCCTTTCACTCCCTCCTCTCTACATTTTCCTCCTCTGTCTCTGCTGCTAAAGCCACTTTCTACCATTCTAAATTCCAAGCATCTGCCTCTAACCCTAGGAAGCTCTTTGCCGCCTTCTCCTCCCTCCTGAATCCTCCTCCCCCTCCTCCCTCTCTGCAGATGACTTCGTCAACCATTTTGAAAAGAAGGTCGACGACATCCGATCCTCGTTTGCTAAGTCAAACGACACCGCTGGTTCTGCTCACACTGCCCCACCCTATGCTCTGACCTCTTTCTCCCCTCTCTCCAGATGAAATCTCGCGTCTTGTGACGGCCGGCCGCCCAACAACCTGCCCGCTTGACCCTATCCCCTCCTCTCTTCTCCAGACCATTTCCGGAGACCTTCTCCCTTACCTCACCTCGCTCATCAACTCATCCCTGACCGCTGGCTATGTCCCTCCCGTCTTCAAGAGAGCGAGAGTTGCACCCCTTCTGAAAAAACCTACACTCGATCCCTCCGATGTCAACAACTACAGACCAGTATCCCTTCTCTCTTTTCTCTCCAAAACTCTTGAGCGTGCCGTCCTTGGCCAGCTCTACCGCTATCTCTCTCAGAATGACCTTCTTGATCCAAATCAGTCAGGTTTCAAGACTAGTCATTCAACTGAGACTGCTCTTCTCTGTATCACGGAGGCGCTCCGCACTGCTAAAGCTAACTCTCTCTCCTCTGCTCTCATCCTTCTAGACCTATCGGCTGCCTTCGATACTGTGAACCATCAGATCCTCCTCTCCACCCTCTCCGAGGGGCATCTCCGGCGGACGCTTGGATTGCGTCCTACCTGACAGGTCGCTCCTACCAGGTGGCGTGGCGAGAATCTGTCTCCTCACCACGCGCTCTCACCACTGGTGTCCCCAGGGCTCTGTTCTAGGCCCTCTTTTGCATTCTCGCTATACACCAAGTCACTTGGCTCTGTCATAACCTCACATGGTCTCTCCTATCATTGCTATGCAGACGACACACAATTAATCTTCTCTTTCCCCTTCTGATGACCAGGTGGCGAATCGCATCTCTGCATGTCTGGCAGACATATCAGTGTGGATGACGGATCACCACCTCAAGCTGAACCTCAGCAAGACGGAGCTCCTCTTCCTCCCGGGAAGGACTGCCCGTTCCATGATCTCGCCATCACGGTTGACAACTCCATTGTGTCCTCCTCCCAGAGCGCTAAGAACCTTGTGATCCTGGACAACACCCTGACGTTCTCAACTAACATCAAGGCGGTGTCCCGTTCCTGTAGGTTCATGCTCTACAACATCCGCAGAGTACGACCCTGCCTCACACAGGAAGCGGCGCAGGTCCTAATCCAGGCACTTGTCATCTCCCCGTCTTGATTACTGCAACTCGCTGTTGGCTGGGCTCCCTGCCTGTGCCATTAAACCCCTACAACTCATCCAGAACGCCGCAGCCCGTCTGGTGTTCAACCTTCCCAAGTTCTCGCACGTCACCCCGCTCCTCCGCTCTCTCCACTGGCTTCCAGTTGAAGCTCGCATCCGCTACAAGACCATGGTGCTTGCCTACGGAGCTGTGAGGGGAACGGCACCTCAGTACCTCCAGGCTCTGATCAGGCCCTACACCCAAACAAGGGCACTGCGTTCATCCACCTCTGGCCTGCTCGCCTCCCTACCACTGAGGAAGTACAGTTCCCGCTCAGCCCAGTCAAAACTGTTCGCTGCTCTGGCCCCCAATGGTGGAACAAACTCCCTCACGACGCCAGGACAGCGGAGTCAATCACCACCTTCCGGAGACACCTGAAACCCCACTCTTCAAGGAATACCCAGGATAGGGTAAGTAAGGGTAAGTAATCCTTCTCACCCCCTTTCTCTCCCCCAAAAAAAAAAAAAAAGATTTAGATGTAAGTGGCTGTTCCACTGGATGCCATAAGGTGTATGCACCAATTTTGTAAGTCACTCTGGATAAGAGCGTCTGCTAAATGACTTAAATGTAAATGTAAATGTAAATGTCTGGTTAGACTGTAAACTATCCTTCCAGACTCACATTAAGCATCTCCAATCCAAAATGAAATCTAGAATTGGCTTCCTATTTCGCAACAAAGCCTCCTTCACTCATGCTGCCAAATGCATGTATGCTCTCGTTGCCTGGCCCTCGCTTCATATCCGTCGCCAAACCCACTCGCTCCAGGTCAAATATAAGTCGTTGCTAGGTAAAGCCCCGCCTTATCTCAGCTAACTGGTCACCATAGCAGCACCCACCCGAAGCATGCGCTCCAGCAGGTATATTTCACTGGTCACCCCCAAAGCCAATTCCTACTTCGGCTACCTTTCCTTCCAGTTCTCTGCTGCCAATGACTGGAACAAACTGCAAAAATCACTGAAGCTGGAGACTCATATCTCCCTCACTAGCTTTAAGCCCCATCTGTCAGAGCAGCTCACAGATCACTGCACCTGTACATAGCCCATCTGTAAATAGCCCATCCAACTACCTCATCACCATATTGTTATTTATTTATTTTATTTTTCTCCTTTGCACCCCAGTACCGCTACTTGCACACTCATCTTCTGCACATCTGTCACCCCAGAGTTTAATTTGCCATACTGTAGTAATTTCACCACTATGGCCTGTTTATTGCTACACCCCCCTTATCCTACCTCATTTGCATATAGACTTTCTCTATTGTATTTATTGACTGTATGTTTGTTTATTCCATGTTTAACTCTGTGTTGTTGTATGTGTCGAACTGCTGTGCTTTATCTTGGCCAGGTCGCAGTTGTAAATGAGAACCTGTTCTCAACTAGCCTACCTGGTTAAATAAAGGTGAAATAAAAAAAACAGAGACGTGGCTGAACGACGACACTATCAACATACAGCTGCCTGGTTATACACTGCACCGGCAGGATAGAACAGCGGCGTCTGATAAGACGATAAGGGCTGTGGTATTTTTGCAAATAACAGCTGGTGCACATAATCTAAGGAAGTCTCAAGTTATTGCTCGCCTGAGGTCGAGTATCTCATGATAAACTGTAGACCACACTAACTACCTAGAGTTTTCATCTGTATTTTTCATAGTTGTTTACATACCACCACAGTCAGAGGCTGGCACTAAGGCAGCATTGAATGAGCTGTATTCTGCCATAAGCCAACAAGAAAACGCTCACCCAGAGGTGGCGCTCCTAGTAGCCGGGGACTTTAATGCAGGGTAACTTAAATCAGTTTTACCAAATTTCGATCAGCATGTTAAATGTGCAACCAGAGGGAATAAAACTCTGGACCACCTTTACTCCATGCATACAAAGCTCTGCCTCGCCCTACATTTGGAAAATCTGACCATAATTCTATCCTCCTGATTCCTGCTTACAAGCTAAAATTAAAGCAGGAAGCACCAGTGATTAGATCAATAAAAAAAAGTGGTCAGATGAAGCAGATTCTAAGCTACAGGACTGTTTTGCCAGCACAGACTGGAATATTTTCTGGGATTCCTCCGATGGCATTGAGGAATACACCACATCAGTCATTGGCTTCATCAATAAGTGCATCGATGACATCTTCCCCACAGTGACTGTACGTACACGCCCCTCCAGGTGTCGCTCATCTTCCCCATTATATTTATACCTGTGTTCTCTGTTTGCCAATTCGTTTTGTTTCGTCAAACCTACCAGCGTTTTTCCCGTGCACCTGTCTTTCTTAATTTCCTGTTTTCTAGCTTTCCTGGTTTTTGACCATTCTGCCTGCCCTGACCCTGAGCCTGCCTGCCGTTCTGTACCTTGTCACACCACCCTGGATTACTGACCTCTGCCTGCCCTGACCCTGAACCTGCCTAACGTTCTGTACATTTCGGACTCTGCTCTGGATTACTGACCTCTGCCTGCCCTGACCCTGAACCTGCCTAACGTTCTGTACCTTTCGGACTCTGCTCTGGACTACTGACCTCTGCCTGCCCTGACCCTGAACCTGCCTAACTCTGCTCTGGACGACTGACCTATTCCTGCCCTGACCCTGAACCTGCCTAACGTTCTGTACCTTTCGGACTCTGCTCTGGATTACTGACCTCTGCCTGCCCTGACCCTGAGCCTGCCTAACGTTCTGTACCTTTCGGACTCTGCTCTGGACTACTGACCTCTGCCTGCCCTGACCCTGAACCTGCCGTTCTGTACCTTTCGGACTCTGCTCTGTACTACTGACCTCTGCCTGCCCTGACCCTGAGCCTGCCGTTCTGTACCTTTCGGACTCTGCTCTGTACTACTGACCTCTGCCTGCCCTGACCCTGAACCTGCCTAACGTTCTGTACCTTTCGGACTCTGCTCTGGACTACTGACCTCTGCCTGCCCCCCTGTTTCTGGAATAAACTTTTGTTACTTCGAAACTGTCTGCATCTGGGTCTTCTCCTGAGCCTTGATACCAGGATCATTTCATTCAGTTTAAGATTAGGAGAGGGAGGAGTTCTGACTTACTGTCCGCCAAAGTCAATGTAGAACCACCTCTGCAGGAGTTCATAGGTCACCAGGGTGACCCCAAATTGGGGAGAGGACCGGAACACTCGGGCTATAGTAAAGGGAGAAACCACAACGCTCAATAACACAGTTTAACTATTACACCACAGTAGCCTGGGTACCAGTCTGTTTGTGTTAACATTCCACTTCTTGACACTCCTTATCATGCCAAACACATAGTACAAGGAGTGACATTTTTGCACAAAACAGGTTCTGGATTTCAAACTAAACAATTTGTTGTATGAAGGGTTAAAACCAGTTGCAAGTTAGCTAGAGATTACCATGGTATACTGTAACATAATAGTGGAATATGGTTATTAAAAACAATCACAGTCAAATAAGACCTAAACCAATCTACATAATCACGCCACACCAGTGGACCTTTCTGGATACAGCTTAAAAAGGTGTTAACAGATGTATAACAGATAAATAAACTAAATATGTCATTTGTATCAATCGTCGTCATTATCATCATCATTATCATCATCGTCATCAGATATGAATAAAAACGTGGTGATACCTCCCGCTCCTTTCCAGAAGGCCCGTGGTCCCTCCTCCTTCAGAATCTTCCAGAAGCAGTCAGCGAGACCGGTGTACGTGGTCTGGCCGGCACGGGCCGCCACTTGTAGCCTGGTCTTGATAACGTCGGCGGGGGTCACCAGGGAGGCCGCAGGCATGCCTAAGGATACAGTACTTATCACCTATTAACTCACCTTTTACTATTATATTTGTTAAGTACTTTGAAATGCATCCCCTGTGAGAAATGTGCTCTATAAATAAAGTTTGATTGACTGATTGATATTAGGAATGGATGTGAATATACTAACCTGCATCACTATCACTGCTGAATCTGAATGAATACGTTACTACTGTTGGGTTATACAAAGTTAATAATCTAACTCTATGAATTTCCACCCGTGGCTTATCAAACTCATGTTTGGTAAACTTTTGTGCCTCTTTCAAAACAGAATTCATTCGTAGTTGAATTTGAGTCAACTAAATGAGGACCAGTGATCCTTCTTACAGAAGGTGATTTACGATCAGAAAAAATGCATTGGGCGTTCATGGTTTTCCCCCTCAGATTGGAGGGACAGACAATACCTAGTAATGAAGAAGGACCCACAAGGTGGCCCACGTGCCGGTGACTGGTGACTGGGGGCCCCATGCGGGCAGCTCTCTCCAGCCACTTCAGCTATGAATGGCCTCAATCATCAATGGCTGCTTTCGATCTCCATGCACGGTCATTACCATCACCGGCCTCTTCACCAGCCAGTCACACAGACTTCTAGCTGCACGTCTTCAGTCTAAACATGCCATTCAATTCAACCACTGATCAACTCACTCACTGCCACTGTGAGAGCTGAAGAGACCACCTGCACTGATGTCCTTCACAGGAGAGGAATGGAGAGCAGTCTTAAATCTTTCTCTCAAAGTTAGTAGAAACCATATTCGTCTCCAGCCATTGAAAGAGAGAGAAAGAGAGCGAGAGAAAGAGGGAGGGAGGGAGAAAGAGAGAGAGATGGAGAGAGAGAGAGCGAGAAATAGGGAGAGAGAGAGAGAAAGAGCAGGAGGAGGAATTAGGAGATGACCAGCGCTGCAGTGTGTATTGGGATCAGGGGGTCTGCTTGGCAAATAATGCCACCCAAACTGAGCGTGTAACTCAATTTCCTGCGCCGACTGTTAAGCACTAATTGCCAAAAAGGCTTAAAATGTAGAGGAAAAAAATGCTGATAAATGTAGAGGAGTGATAAATGCTATGAGCAAATGCAAAATCATAAACTGCATTTCAGGTTTGTAAACCATAGCGCCCGGACCCGGTTGAGGGAATAACCAAAATAAGAGGGAGGGTGAAAATTGGGAGTAGGAATGTCTTTTTAAATTTCTATGAGTTTCCATGAAGCGCCGTGCTCGCTGCTCACTCAGTGCTGAAGAGCAGAACTACAGTACTGACCAACATTATCCCTCAGGATTCAAAATAAATATTGATCCTTTTCTTATGATGTTCCAAACCACCCTGACTTGGCTTCCACGCTCGTCTTTTTATACACTGTTTTCTTTAAGACAAACCCCCTCCAATAAAAAATATTAAACCTACAGACTCGCTCCAGATCATATTTTTGTGTATGAAGAGGAGAAAGAGACTTGTAAGACTGTGGATCAAAACTGTTGGATGCCTTTCCTCCGGGTTGCCAGTATTGTGAGAGTAAGATCTGTTTATGGCTGACACAGGTCCCATCCTCACCTCCCTCAGCACCTCACTCCTAACATACAGGTAGTATCTCAACTAACACCCTATTCTGTACTTTTGACCAGAGCCTTATGGGTCCAGAGAGAGAGAGACATTGGACCCTATGGGTCCTGGTCAAAAGTAACACACTATGTAGGGAATAGAGTGCAATTTGGGACACAGCTCGGGCTGCCAGTTCCTATATGTTAGCAGTGGAAAATCATCCCATCCCGACCCTGTTGGCTGGCAGGCAGGCAAGCGGTCTCTCTCTCTCTGGGCTCTGTCTTCTCCCTCAGTGCTCAGCTCCAAACCCCAGCCAATCACTGAGCACTCTAATTAGGAATGACCACGATTGAGCCTGCGGTCGCCGGCGGCTACTGGGGCCCTAGGCCTGGAGCCAGGAAGTTGGGATGGTTAGGGGGATGGAGGCTGGAGGGATGGAGGGTTAGAAGGATGTATGGGGGAAAGGAAGAATAGAGGGATGGAGGAATGGAGGTTAGAGGGATGGAGCCGGGGCCTTGGTTCTGGGCTGGGGTCCATGTGGTGGCTCACCAACCACCAGGGCCACTCATGCATGGTTTTCTGCTTCCCCAAGAATGGTTCCTTATTTAGCTTGTGATAGTGGCATTTTAACAGTATTGTTTCTTTCCTCTGAATCGTCATCTTCTGATCGTCATTGACCAATATGGTTGAAAAACATTGTATTTTTTGTATTATTCATTTGTCCTGAAGTTTTTGGATGTGTATATATACTTTATCATATAGGCCGAGAGAATGAGAGATCGAGACAGATACAGAGAGAGAGGGAAAGAACGACAGAAAGAGGGAACCAGGCAGAGACAGACAATTCTCAAAAGACCCTGGGTCTGAACCACATGGTATCTTACCTGCTATGGCCCCTGAAAACAGCAGCTTGCCTGGTCCGATCCTCCCATCCTCATCACTCATGTAGGCCTTGACGTGCGCATAGCAGGGGAAGTAGATGGCTGAGAAAGGGATGTCTCGCAGGAAACAGGCTTTGGCTCCCTGTGGATGATGAAGAGATACAGAAGAGACAGAGGTGTGAGGAAAGAGAGGGGGGATTGAGAGGGGAAGGACAGAGAAACAAGGAGGAGTCAAAATTGAGGAAGAGGGAGACAAGAAGGGAGGGAGAGAGAGAAAGAGGGAGAACAAAGGGGAAGACAGTGAGAAAGAAAAAAGGAGGGGGTGAAAAAAGAGGAAGGGAGACAAGGGAGGGAGAGAAAAGGTGGGAGGGAGAGAATTATTGAACTGAATTGAAAAGGTGGGAGGGAGAGAAAATAAGTTTCGTAAGAGACACAAACATTCTTTGAGGAGGACTCACATAGAGTACTGTAACACTTTTCCTCTTTCCATCCCTGATTTTGAAAATATACCATACATAAACATGTTTTATTGGTTGGAAAGATGTTACCTTCAACAGTCTTGATTTTTCCAGTTCCATGGGAACATCATTTATCATAGCATAGCTTGTGGTTTTATTTCCGAGAGTTCTAACCACAAAATGTCTAAGACTGGTTTCTGTTCCTGTCCCTCTGTGTTTGAAAAGCCGGTACCTTACACATCACTAGGGCTAGGAGTGTTTCCTGCTGACCATGTGACCTGACCAAGGAAAACTCTGGGCCCTTCGCTACAACTCATCAACTCTCCTCACTTCTCTTCTCCTGCTTTGGTGAGACGAGAGTGTGTGTGTGAGAGAGAGACAAAGAGAGAGAGGGCAAGAGAGACAAAGAGGGAGAGGGCGAGAGAGACAAAGAGAGAGAGGGCGAGAGAGAGAACAAGAGAGATGAAGAGAGAGTAAAAGATGAGACATCAGGAATAGAAGAGGAAGATTGCTTCTGTCCGTCACTGTAAACAAAGCCATATCTTCAACCAGATTACGTTTCATCTTATTCCCCCCCGTGGCTGCATCCAGGTGGGGTTGAGGCAGGGGAAGGGAAAAGGAAGGGTTCTCCCTTCAACAGAGTAGTTTAAAGCCAGGTTGCATCCCAAATGGAATCCTACTCCCTACATGGTACACTACCAGACCAGAGCCCTATATGGGTTCCCTTTGGGCCCTGGTCAAAAGTAGTACACAATATATAGGAATAGGTTGCCAATTGGGACGCTGCCAGGAGAAGTGCTTTAGACAGGCTTCATTTAACTGCTGGGGTTAATCCTACCACTCATACACAGTTTGCACAGATACCTCCCTATACAGGTATATCTGCTGTCCTCAAAGGCTTTGCTTCATTCTCCCCTACCCACCAGGGCCGTCATGCCAGACTGCCTGCTGAAAAGCTGCAGATACTATCGCCAGGGCCCTGGTTCACATTCACAGACAGGCTCGTCCTTGTGCCTGCTGAGGCTGGAGAGGGATTATGTGATTCATGTGAATCTACTATGATTCTACTGTGATTCATGTGAATCTACTGTAATTATTCTGTGATTCATGTGAATCTACTGTAATTATTCTGTGATTCATGTGAATCTACTGTAATTGTACTGTGATTATACTGTGATTCATGTGATTATACTTTATCCATAATCTATTATGCCTTGTTTCTTCTTTTTCTGAAGTATGGTCAGGCCAAGAGTTGAGGTGACAGACCTGTGTGAATGCATGACAATGTATACCTACAGTTGAAGTCGGAAGTTTACATACACTTAGGTTTGAGTCATTAAATCTTGTTTTTCAACCACTCCACAAATTTCTTGTGAACAAACTATAGTTTTGGCAAGTCGGTTAGGACACATTTGTGCATGACGCAAGTAATTTTTCTAACAATTGTTTACAGACAGATTATTTCACCTATAATTCACTGTATCACAATTCCAGTAGGTGAGAAGTTGACCCACTGGACTAAGTTGACTGTGCCTTTAAAGAGCTTGGGAAATTCCAGAAAATTATATCATGGCTTTAGAAGCTGATATAGGCTAATTGATAGGCTAATTGACATCATTTGAGTCAATTGGAGGTGTACCTGTGGATGTATTTCAAGGCCTACCTTCAAACTCAGTGCCTCTTTGCTTGACATCATGGGAAATCAGCCAAGACCTCAGAAGAAAATTGTGCACCTCCACAAGTCTGGTTCATCCTTGGGAGAAATTTCCAAACACCTGAAGGTACCACGTTCATCTGTACAAACAATAGTATACAAGTATAAACACCATGGGACCACGCAGCCATCATACCGCTCAGGAAGGACACGAGTTCTGTTCTGTTATAATCTCCACCCGGCACAGCCAGAAGAGGACTGGCCACCTCACATAGCCTGGTTCCTCTCCTTTCTTCCTAGGTTTTGGCCTTTCTAGGGAGTTTTTCCTAGCCACCGTGCTTCTACACCTGCATTGCTTGCTGTTTGGGGTTTTAGGCTGGGTTTCTGTACAGCACTTTGAGATATCAGCTGATGTACGAAGGGCTATATAAATAAATTTGATTTGATTTGATTTGATCCTAGAGATGAACATACTTCGGTGCGAAAAGTGCAAATCAATCCCAGAACAACAGCAAAGGACCGTGTGAAGATGCTGGAGGAAACAGGTACAAAAGTATCTATATCCACAGTAAAACAAGTCCTATATTGACATTACCTGAAAGGCCGCTCAGCAAGGAAGAAGCCCCTGCTCCAAAACAGCCATAAAAAAGCCATCGTTATGTTATGTAATAACCATTGTTATGTTCGGAGGAAAAAGGGGGAGCCTTGCGAGCCGATGAACACCATCCCAACCGTGAAGCACGTAGTGGCAGCATCATGTTGTGGGGGTGCTTTGCTGCAGGAGGGACTGGTGCTCTTCACAAAATAGATGGCATCATGAGGATGGAAAATTAGGTGTATATATAATCTTAAGACATCAGTCAGGAAGTTAAAGCTTGGTTAAAAATGGGTCTTCCAAATGGACAATGACCCCAAGCATACTTCCAAAGTTGTGACAAAATGGCTTAAGGACAACAAAGTCAAGGTATTGGAGTGGCCATCACAAAGCCCTAACCTCAATCCTATAGAAAATGTGTGGGCAGAACTGAAAAAGCGTGTGCAATCAAGGAGGCCTACAAACCTGACTCAGTTACACCAGCTCTGTCAGGAGGAATGGGCCAAAATTCCCCCAACTTATTGTGGGAAGCTTGTGGAAGGCTACCCAAAACATTTGACCCAAGTTAAACCATTTAAAGGTAATGCTACCAAATACTAATTGACTGTATGTAAACTTCTGACCCACTGGGAATGTGATGAATGAAATAAAATATGAAATAAATCATTCTCTCTACTATTATTCTGACATTTAACATTCTTAAAATAAAGTGGTGGTCCTAACTGACCTAAGACAGGGAATTTTTACTCTGATTAAATTTCAGGAATTTTGAAACAACTGAGTTGAAATGTACTTGGCTAAGGTGTATGTAAACTTCCGACTTCAACTGTACATAATACACAGTATGTATCTCCTTCTGTATATGGCTATGAATGATAGTACATGGTGTTGTCATGCTGTTGGCCTCTTTGGGTATAGGAAGCACATCCCCCTCTTCCTGCCTCCCCCTTGCCTCCTTCAACTAGGTTGCTGTGGTCAGAGAGACATCGTAAATTCCTGAGAAGACCCTGCCACATGGCCACACAGTAGAGAGAGAGTAGATTTTCATGTAGAGCAAAGGAAATCCTTCCACCTCACAGAACTTGAGGTACGAACAAATTTCATGTTCCGGAGAAAGTATAAAAGATCGGTGAAGAATCCAGCTACGAACTGGTCCGTTTGTCACAACTTGGGGAAGCTCATGGGAGACGGTGTGGCCACATTACCATAACACTGTTTATATAATAGCCTCAGATATGAGGTTTACATCTAATTGTTGTATAAGATGAATGAGTGAGTATGATACTGTTTACGCAATGTGATTTTGGACTGTTTAATGAAGGAAAACTCAAAAAGGGAATTGGATTTGAACGAAATCAGAGGACCACCCCTGAGCCAAGTTGGGGTCAGACATCCTGGGACAGCCTTTTCTGCCATTCCGAATAAAAATCCCACTCGGATTTTCGATCAGCAGACCGAGCTTACCTCAATTACGAGATGGCTAAAGGTCGCAGACCATGTTTTTCTCCATTAGGAGGACAAAGGTTGTAGACCATTGCTGAATCTTTTAACCATACCACGTGGTTAAACTCTTAGACTATCGATACCGACAGAATAAGAACAAGTCTTTGATATTAATTACTAGTGTGCAGCTAGGAATTCGGTATCATTGAACGCGAAGAACGACAATGAACTTTTCACCAGCGATCAAGACGACACACTGAGCATAAATATATATATTGATTGCAATTGTTCCCGAATGAGTGAGCGTTCATGTGCAAAGGATTAGCATTTCAATTGTTATAATTATCACTCTGTAGTGACTTCTTAGTCGACCCCCACTTCCCCTTTTTGTCTAACAAGCCGCCATGCCGGTTTAGCCCACTCGAGCACATTCCCCTATCATTTCATGTAACCACCTTTAACTTGTTTGTTTGTTTGTTTGTTTGTTTATGTATTTCTGTGAATTAGTTAGTAATAAATAAATTATTTAAGACAATTGATGTATGGATGACTCATAGTGAAGACTGGGTTTGTGCAGATAACCAACAATTTACGATGTTTGGAATGAGACTAACGTGAGGTAAAGTAAATAATTCATTAATTCGAAGACTAATTGATCAGATAAAATATCTGAAAAGTTATTTTAGGAAATGATAACTTTGTAATCTGAATATTTTTCCTTGGTGCCCCGACTTCCTAGTTAATTAGTTACGTGATTAAACAGTTGATCGCGTAGTAACTAATTACAGAGAATCTTTGATAAAAACTGATAGTAAAGACATGACAGTGTATATAGTATGATTGATTGTTTCTATGTTTCTATTTCTAGTATGTTTCTTTTTTTATTTAACCTTTATTTAACTAGGCAAGTCAGTTAAGAACAAATTCTTATTTTACAGTGACGGCCTGCCACGGCCAGACCCCGGGCCAATTGTGCGCCACCCTATGGGACTCCCAATCATGGCCAGTTGTGATACAGCCTGGGATCAAATCAGGGTATGTAGTGACTCCTCTAGCACTGAGATGCTGTGCCTTAGACAATCTCCTTAGACCGTGTCTATCTGAATGCCTGTGTGTATGAGCACTGGAGTACATACAAGTATGTGTTTATATGAGTGAATAGGTTTGTCTTGATAAAGCCATTCAGTCAGTCAGCCATTCAGTCAGTCAGCCAGCCAGTCAGTCAGTCAGTCAGCCCCTCCAGCAGCAGAGCGGAGGTAGGTAGCAGGAAGAGGCAGAGAGAGAGAGAGAGAGAGAGAGAGAGAGAGAGAGAGAGAGAGAGGCTGAGGGGGAGGGTAATTAGCCTGACAAAGGGTGCTCTGTGCCTGGGCACAGCCCTGAGGAGCCAGCCCGTCTGGAGCTCGCTAGTCCTCCCTCCCGGCCCTCTTCCTCTCTCTGAATGCACATTGTCTCAGAAGCAGGACAGGAGACACAGACACAGGGGAGGACGAGAGGAGGCACCACCACTGTCATACCGGATTCAGCATTCTTATAGACATAATGGAGCAGACATACTATAGACGCAAACATATTCACATTTGTGCGCATACACACACACACACACACACACACACACACACACACACACACACACACACACACACACACACACACACACACACACACACACACACACACACACACACAAAGACAAGTGGAGGCACCAGGTTCAGCATTCTCTCTCTCTCTCTCACACACACACACACACACACACACACACACACACACACACACACACACACACACACACACACACACACACACACACACACACACACACACACACACACACACACACACACACACACACACACAGACAGACAAGTGGAGGCACCAGGTTCAGCATTCTCTCTCTCTCTCTCACTCACACACACACACACACACACACACACACACACACACACACACACACACACACACACACACACACACACACACACACACACACACACACACACACACACACACACACACACACACACACACACACACACACACACACACACACTGATTGACAAACACAGACAACTGTCATGGGAAGGACCTAGGAAGAAATTGAACTGAAACTTTGCCACAGAAAGAGAAAGGGGTAGAATCTGCAAGCTCTGGATAAAGGACCTGGAGCTTTTTAAAATGTTTTTAAAGCTTTCATTTAAATGAAACCCCCCAAAAAGTGTTAAAACCCACAGTTTTAACAAGTGACAAAAGCCTAAATCAGAACTCTTTAAAAGGCTTCGTGCATCAAAGACACTGATCATCGGTGCCCTTTTAAAAAGCAACCTCTCTATAAAGAGAATGACCCACGGTAGTTCTAAAATAACACCTGCTATCCACAAAACATCTCAGAGTAGAAAAAGTGATACGAATAGAGACATTATACTCCTACTCTTATTGGTAAAAATAAAAGCTATGCATCCAAGCCTCTTTAGTCATAAGAGTCCCATCTAGTCTACATATTTAGGAGACCTCGTGAGCTGTCCTAACCAGTTAAGAGTTACCAGCAGGTGCCTTGATCATAGAAAAAGGCAGTCAGTCAGTGGTTCCTGTGCCACATACAATTGCTTTAGAGTTGAAAGAATGTTTTGATATTTCTACATGATTAATCCATAAATAATCTAGACCTACATGGAACAGTATCTTTGCTTTTTACAATTATTTCACAAGGCCTATTTCACATGATATGCCTCAATATTTATAGACACTAGGTTAATAAATAAACATGTTTTTATTTCGATTATTTAATTACCGACATGTTATTTCAAGTTCTCTTGGAGCGCAATATCACATTGTTAAAAAAAGAGGGCTAAATTGGACCTGTCTATAAATTGGGCAATTGAAGGCATTTAGGGCTTATATTAACTTTGATTGTGTTCAATGATAATAATAGACCTTTTAAACGTTGTATGCAACATTATCGGCAAGTGAAATGATGCCTACTGTGCAAAAGCGATTTAGAGTTCCTAAACGGGAGAGATGAGAGTGTTGATATAACAGTAATATTGTCAGCTTCCACTTTTAATAACCATCAGAATCTGCAAAAATGATATCAAACATGTTATCATTGTAACATTTGATCTATCAGTAACATTCACCATGGTTGTCTGAAGTGTGCTATTGTCACACCCTGATCTGTTTCACCTGTCTTTGTGATTGTCTCCACCCCCCTCCAGGTGTCACCCATCTTCCCCATTATCCCCTGTGTATTTATACCTGTGTTCTCTGTTTGTCTGTTGCCAGTACATCTTGTTTTGTCAAGCTTACCAGCGTTTGTCCTGTCAGCTCCTGGTTTTTCCAAGCCTCTTTTTTTCGCTCTCCTGGTTTTGACCCTCGCCTGTCCCGTCTCTGTACCCGCCTGCCTGACCACTCTGCCTGTCCCTGAGCCTGCCTGCCATACTGTACCTTTTCCCTGTTGCTGTAATAAACATTGTTACTTCGACACGGCCTGCATCTGTGTCTTACCTTGATACCCGATTGATTTATTACAAGACGCTGTGTAGAGGACTGGGGACAGCGCTGCTTAGAGGACTGGGGAAAACGCTGCATAGAGGACTGGGGAAAACGCTGTGTAGAGGACTGGGGAAAACGCTGTGTAGAGGACTGGGGAAAACGCTGCATAGAGGACTGGGGAAAACGCTGCATAGAGGACTGGGGAAAACGCTGCATAGAGGACTGGGGAAAACGCTGCATAGAGGACTGGAGAAAACGCTGTGTAGAGGACTGGGGAAAACGCTGCATAGAGGACTGGGGAAAACGCTGCATAGAGGACTGGGGAAAACGCTGTGTAGAGGACTGGGGAAAACGCTGCATAGAGGACTGGGGAAAACGCTGTGTAGAGGACTGGGGAAAACGCTGTGTAGAGGACTGGGGAAAACGCTGCATAGAGGACTGGGGAAAACGCTGCATAGAGGACTGGGGAAAACGCTGCATAGAGGACTGGGGAAAACGCTGCATAGAGGACTGGAGAAAACGCTGTGTAGAGGACTGGGGAAAACGCTGCATAGAGGACTGGGGAAAACGCTGCATAGAGGACTGGAGAAAACGCTGTGTAGAGGACTGGGGAAAACGCTGTGTAGAGGACTAGGGAAAACGCTGCATAGAGGACTGGGGGAAACGCTGTGTAGAGGACTGGAGAAAACGCTGTGTAGAGGACTGGAGAAAACGCTGTGTAGAGGACTAGGGAAAACGCTGCATAGAGGACTGGGGAAAACGCTGTGTAGAGGACTGGGGAAAACGCTGCATAGAGGACTGGGGAAAACGCTGCGTAGAGGACTAGGGAAAACGCTGCATAGAGGACTGGGGAAAACGCTGTGTAGAGGACTGGGGAAAACGCTGTGTAGAGGACTGGGGAAAACGCTGCATAGAGGACTGGGGAAAACGCTGTGTAGAGGACTGGGGAGAACGCTGCGTAGAGGACTGGGGAGAACGCTGCGTAGAGGACTGGGGAGAACGCTGCGTAGAGGACTGGGGAGAACGCTGTGTAGAGGACTGGGGACAACGCTGTGTAGAGGACTGGGGAGAACGCTGTGTAGAGGACTGGGGAGAACGCTGCGTAGAGGACTGGGGAGAACGCTGTGTAGAGGACTGGGGACAACGCTGTGTAGAGGACTGGGGAGAACGCTGCGTAGAGGACTGGGGAGAACGCTGCGTAGAGGACTGGGGAGAACGCTGCGTAGAGGACTGGATGACGCTGTGTAGTGCTAGTGAAGTGCTAAGAGAGGCAGAAACCAAAAGTATCAGAATAGACATGTAGACTGTAGAAAATTGCTAAAATTTGTGTTTGAGTACAGCTGTGACCTAATAGTCCCTGTCTTTTAATACAGTACTTAGTGTAGTAGTGTACAGGAGGACCTGCCTTGTAGAGACCAAAGAAACCCAGGTCCTTGATGACAGATATGGCGCTGACACGGGGGCCGGTGGTGATCTCTCCAGCCACCTGCAGGCGGATCTTCACAATCTCCAGAGGGTTGGTGAAGATCACCTGGGATCCACCCGCCTGGACACACACACAAACACACGGAAACACACACAAAGTGGGGATTAACGGAATAGTGATTCGTGAAACCTGGATTAGCAGCAGCACAAGGGGAATCTTTTTGTAAAACAGCTGTAAGAGAATGGGCTATAAGTGACCACTGGAGCTACAGTATGTAACAGAGGGTAACCATCAACATACACCGATGGTGCCCTGATAGGGACATCACAGGTCTGACTAATGTCATACACACACAGGACAGTTCACATAGGCTACACTGGCTGTGATAGGTGTTTACTGTAGACTGGCTTCCAGGTCTGTCAGTAATGGGTGTTCAATGTAGACTGGCTCCTAGGTCTGTCAGTAATGGGTGTTTACTGTAGACTGGCTCCCAGGTCTGTCAGTAATGGATGTTCACTGTAGACTGGCTCCTAGGTCTGTCAGTAATGGGTGTTTACTGTAGACTGGCTCCCAGGTCTGTCAGTAATGGGTGTTTACTGTAGACTGGCTCCCAGGTCTGTCAGTAATGGGTGTTTACTGTAGACTGGCTCCCAGGTCTGTCAGTAATGGGTGTTTACTGTAGACAGGCTCCCAGGTCTGGCAGTAATGGGTGTTCACTGTAGACTGGCTCCTAGGTCTGTCAGTAATGGGTGGTCACTGTAGACTGGCTCCTAGGTCTGTCAGTAATGGGTGTTTACTGTAGACTGGCTCCCAGGTCTGTCAGTAATGGGTGTTTACTGTAGACTGGCTCCCAGGTCTGTCAGTAATGGGTGTTTACTGTAGACTGGCTCCCAGGTCTGTCAGTAATGGGTGTTTACTGTAGACAGGCTCCCAGGTCTGGCAGTAATGGGTGTTCACTGTAGACTGGCTCCTAGGTCTGTCAGTAATGGGTGGTCACTGTAGACAGGCTCCCAGTGTGTCTGTAGTCTCTGAACCATCCGTCTTCAGTTGCACCCTGCCTGAGGGGTTCTGTCTCCACAACACTCCAACTGTATACCTGGTACTGGAGATAAAACCCCCAGCCACAGGCCCAGACAGGTTCTTCTCAGAGAGCTTCAAGGTCGGCACAGCTTTCATGCACAGCTACGGTATCTGGAGCTGGGGGTGCGGTGTGGCAATGGCTGTTGTCTTTTCCATGTTTGTGCTGCTACCATGTTGTGCTGTTGTCATGTTGTGCTATTGTTATGTTGTGCTATTGTTATGTTGTTCTGCTACCATGTTGTTCTGCTACCATGTTGTGCTATTGTTATGTTGTGCTGCTACCATGTTATGCTGTTGTCATGTTGTGCTGCTACCATGTTGCGCTATTGTCATGTTGTGCTGCTACCATGCTGTGCTGTTACCATGTTGTGCTGTTGTCATGTTGTGTTGATACCATGTTGTGCTGTTGTCATGTTGTGCTGTTGTCATGTTGTGTTGATACCATGTTGTGCAGTTGTCATGTTGTGTTGATACACTGTTGTGCTGTTGTCATGTTGTGTTGATACCATGTTGTGCTGTTGTCATGTTGTGTTGATACCATGTTGTGCTGTTGTCATGTTGTGCTGTTGTCATGTTGTGTTGATACCCTGTTGTGCTGTTGTCATGTTGTGTTGATACCATGTTGTGCTGTTGTCATGTTGTGTTGATACCCTGTTAGTGCTGTTGTCATGTTGTGTTGATACCCTGTTAGTGCTGTTGTCATGTTGTGTTGATACCATGTTGTGCTGTTGTCATGTTGTGCTGTTGTCATGTTGTGCTGTTGTCATGTTGTGTTGATACCCTGTTAGTGCTGTTGTCATGTTGTGTTGATACCCTGTTAGTGCTGTTGTCATGTTGTGTTGATACCATGTTGTGCTGTTGTCATGTTGTGTTGATACCATGTTGTGCTGTTGTCATGTTGTGTTGATACCCTGTTAGTGCTGTTGTCATGTTGTGTTGATACCATGTTGTGCTGTTGTCATGTTGTGTTGATACCATGTTGTGCTGTTGTCATGTTGTGTTGATACCATGTTGTGCTGTTGTCATGTTGTGTTGATACCATGTTGTGCTGTTGTCATGTTGTGTTGATTCCATGTTGTGCTGTTGTCATGTTGTGTTGATACCCTGTTAGTGCTGTTGTCATTTTGTGATGCAACCATTTTGTGTTGTTGTCATGTTGTATTGCTGTCATGTTGTTGATACCATGTTGTGTCTTAGATCTTTCTTTATATACTGTGATGGTGTGTGTCTCTCTTGTTGTGTTTTGTCTACATTCATTTTATTTGTTAATCCTCGCCTCCGGCCCAGCAGGAGGCCTTTTGCATCTTGCATCATTCTAAATAGGAATTTGTTCTTAATTGACTTGCCTGGTTAAATAAAGGTTAAATAAAGAATCATTTTAAATAAGCAGCTAAAGTAGCTAACTTTGTCTCGGCACGAAGAGGGAGAGCCGGGACATAGTTAGCCGGGAAGGCAGCAACCATTCAGGAACAGTCTCTCTCTCACACTAGTTGCCCCTGGATACCATGGCTGAAAAGTGGCACAGTGCAATTAGATAGAAATCTGTTTCCATGGAGTCCTTCCCTGCCATTAAATAGGGCATGTACTGTTTGTTGTACTTTTCTCTCCCCCCTCCTTTGCTGTGAATTATTCATGTGTAATTGCGTGTGTCCCCTCTATCTTAGGGGAAGGCTATCAAATGAGTACCCCAATCTGAATGTGCAACCTTGTGCGTTTTT
>NC_068440.1:29780023-29787523 GCF_023373465.1 Oncorhynchus keta | reverse complement strand
AACAGTAACATTTCACTGTGAGACTACTAATACATGTACCACACATGAGGTAGACTTTAAGTACTTTCGATCTTGCATCCTGATTGAAACAGATCTCGCTCTCTGTCCTTGTACTCTTGGATTTAACTGCTGCATTCGACACTGTTGACCATGATGTCCTTCTGGACAAACTGGAGAGGTGGGTTGGCCTCTCCGGTCCAGGTCTAAGTTGGTTTAGGACCTATTTAACCGGTCGAGAGTTTTTTGTCACCCTTGGTGAACATAACTCAGAGAAAATACATATCACGTGGTGTTCCACAAGGTTTGATTTTGGGTCTAGTACTGTTCAGTTAATATATATTACCCCTTAGCAGCATTATCACAACACACAGCATTGATTTTCACGCAGACGATATACAACTTTACATTTCTGTGTCACCACACTGTTTTAGCTCCACTGATAATTATTAGACTGTATTAGCAATGTAAATACTTGGATGACTCACAACTTCCTCCAGCCAAATCAAGACAAGACTGAGGTACTTATTGTTGGAGCAAAAGCACAGAGAGAGAATCTGGAAAAAACATTTGACTTCACGGGCAATAAAGATAAAACACTAGGTGTTACAGTGCATTCGAAAATAATTCAGACGCCTTCACTTTTTGATGGAGGGATGGTGCCAGGTTTCCTCCAGTCGTGATGCTTGGAATTTAAGCCAAAGAGTTCAATCTTGGTTTCATCAGACCAGAGAATCTTGTTTCTCATGGTCTGAGAGTTCTTTAGGTGCCTTTTGGCAAACTCCAAGCGGGCTGTCGTGTGCCTTTTACTGAGAAGTGGCTTCCTTCCGTCTGGCCACTCTGCCTGATTGGTGGAGTGCTGCAGAGATGGTTGTCCTTCTGGAAGGTTCTCCCATCTCCACAGAGGAACTCTGGGGCTCTGTCTGAGTGACCATCGATTCTTGGTCACCTCCCTGAAAAAGGGCCTTCTCCCCCGATTGCTCAGTTTGGCTGGGTGGCCAGCTCTAGGAAGAGTCTTGGTGGTTCCAAACTGATTCCAATTAACAATGATGGAGGCCACTATGTTCTTGGGGGCCTTCAATGCTGCAGACATTTTTTGGTACCCATTTTTTGGTACCCAATCCTGTCGAGGCGCTCTATGGACAATTATTTTGAATTTTGCTCTGACATGCACTGTCAACTGTGGGACCTAATATAGACAGGTGTGTACCTTTCCAAATCATGTCAAATAAATTGAATTTACCACAGGTGGACTCCAAGTTGTAGAAACATCTCAAGGATGATCAATGGAAACAGGATGCACCTGAGCTTAATTTCAAGTCTCATAGGAAAGGTTCTGAATATTTATGCAAATAAGGTATTTCTGTTTTTATTTTTTATAAATAAGCAAAAATGCCTAAACTTAATTTTGCTTTGTTATTATGAGGTAAGGTCTCTGTACTGGATGCCTGTGAGTTTTTCAATTCATTTTAAGATTATTCAATTGGTTTTTAAATCAATACACGATTGTTCACCCCAATACATGTCAGACATGCTTTTACGTTATGTACCCAGTAGGTCCCTCAGGTCCTCTGGCACTGGCCTTTTAACTATCTCAAAGCCTAGGACCAAGATGCATGGAGGCAGCCATCGTTACTATGCCCCCAGCCTCAGGAATAGCCTGCCAGAGAACCTGAGGGGAGACGGAACTGTGAACATATTTAAAAGACATCTTAAAACAAATATTTGTTGCTTTGCATTTCCTTTGGGTGCTTTTTAGTTGTTCAGTTTGTGTCATTCTTTAGTTGTTTATCTTATGTTTGTTGTGTAGTAAATATTTCAGCTTTTATTTTCATTGTGTTTTATTCATGTTTTCCCATGAAGCACACTGCGTTGCATTCCATGTTTGAAATGTGCTGTATAAATAAAGCTTGATTTGATACATTGGGGTTTGATTTGTTACATTGAGGGGGTGGGTGGTGTGTGTGTGTGTGTGTGTGTGTGTGTGTGTGTGTGTGTGTGTGTGTGTGTGTGTGTGTGTGTGTGTGTGTGTGTGTGTGTGTGTGTGTGTGTGTGTGTGTGTGTGTGTGTGTGTGTGTGTGTGAGTGAGTGAGTGGTGGTGAGTGGTGGTGAGTGAGTGGTGGTGGTGGTGAGTGAGTGAGTGAGTGAGTGAGTGAGTGAGTGAGTGAGTGAGTGAGTGAGTGAGTGAGTGAGTGAGTATGCACATCAAATCTGTACTGTATATTAAACTAAAACTAGAGGTAAATGTTCAACTAGGGCCCAGTGAGGGGCTCCGTGGTAACTGGGGCCTGACTGGTCTCCATGTAGAGAAACAAGGCACTTACTGTCAGCTTTATGGCTTTCTCCGGGGCCACACCCAGTAGCTGTGGTACCAGACCTATCATTAGGACACAACATGATTAGAAAAGAGAAGGGCCAAGGAAGTACGACACACATACACACACACACTGGCAGACCAGGGCACAGCACAGCACAGTCCCCCTCCACATGAAACACATACCCTGCTGTATTCAATTCTTCCAGATCCCCCTGACACTAAATAACACTATTGATGTGGGGTGTGGGGACATCAGGGTCTTAAAAGACTAACAAAGTGATAGAAACTCCTTCCCAGAATACAAAAAAAGACATAAAACACTCTAACCAAAGTTTATGCGGTCCTAAATTACACCCCAAGACTTCCTGCCAGATAAAAATAAACCAAATAATCTGATTGGAGTGTGTTGGATGACCCATCTCAGCGTAATAGTGGAGAGGTTGGAGGGGGGTAGTGAACGCAGGGCCCAAAACAGGCCACACAGAGTCAGACACAGGAGCACAAACATAATGATTAGCATGGCTTCAGCTGGGCTGGAACTCACAAACAGAAACAGGAGTGTTAGTTGTGTTTGTGGCAGGGCTCAGGCTGAGAACCACACACCAGTTATATTATTATTAAATGGCCCATAACAGCTCACAGTTGTAGTTAGAGACGCTTACTGCTTTCTCATGCTGCTGCGTTGTTTACGTAAGGGTTCCCGTCTCGAGATGATGACATCATCCTAGTGTTTGCAGTGTGTGGTGTTCTGGTTCTGGTCTGTCTGTCTCACCATTCTAATGCTCACCTCATTCAGTAATGGGAAACAGGGGAGGCGAAGGAAAAAGCTCAACTTCATTACATTAAAACAGAAAGTTCCCCTGAGTTGGCTTATGACACTCTCCTCAGTGGCTAATATAACATAACCCGCTTTACTACACAGTAGATACATGTTAATGGGGGATTTGCGAATAACAATATATGAGATTCAAGAAACTAATAACAAGCAAATGTGTTTGCTTCTGGAGTCTTTCAAATTGTCTTCCTCATTTAAGTTTGTTTTGTAGTGGAACTGTACCATATGACTTGGTGACTGGATGGCCATTCAACTACAACTGCATCATTTGATGTTTGGTCACATGATGTCTAGGAGTGGAGAACAGAGAGCTGGTATCTGCCAGTGTACCCCCACCTTGGAGCCAGGTCTGTCTGACCGCGTGTCTGTAATGTCAGAGACCTCTCTAAAGGCTTGGTGTCCTCTGACAGACACTAAGGATTCCCACTTCCTCTTAGAACCCTCAGGGGAGAACTCACCTGTCAATCATAATTCAGAGAATTCCCCCCTTTTCAAATCATATGATATAGTGTGTTGTTCAAGAACCTTCTTAACCCCCCTCCTTTCTCCTGCTCCCTCCCTCCCTCCCTCCCTCCCTCCCTCCCTCCCTCCCCTCCCTCCCTCCCTCCCTCCCTCCCTCCCTCCCTCCCTCCCTCCCTCTTACTTCCCGCTCTCCTCCACTCCCTCTCCCTCCTACCTTCCGCTCCCTCTCCCTCCTACCTCCCTCCCTCTTACCTCCCGCTCTCCTCCACTCCCTCTCCCTCCACCCATCACCTCCCTCTCCCTACTACCTTCCACTCCCTCCCTCCCTCCCTCCCTCCCTCCCTCTTACTTCCGGCTCTCCTCCACTCCCTCCCCTCCTACCATCCGCTCCCTCTCCCTCCCTCTTACCTCCCGCTCTCCTCCACTCCCTCTCCCTCCACCCATCACCTCCCTCTCCCTACTACCTTCCACTCCCCCTCCCTCCCTTCCTCTTACTTCCCGCTCTCCTTCCGCTCCCTCTCCCTCCTACCTCCCTCCCTCTTACCTCCCGCTCTCCTCCACTCCCTCTCCCTCCACCCATCACCTCCCTCTCCCTACTACCTTCCACTCTCCCTCCCTCCCTCCCTCCCTCTTACTTCCCGCTCTCCTCCACTCCCTCTCCCTCCTACCTTCCGCTCCCTCTCCCTCCCTCTTACTTCCCGCTCTCCTCCACTCCCCCTCCCTCCCTCCCTCTTACTTCCCGCTCTCCTCCACTCCCTCTCCCTCCCTCCCTCTTACTCCTCCTCCTCCCTCCCCTCCCCTTCCTCCCTCCCTCCCTCCCTCCCTCCTCTCCCTCCCTCCCTCTCCATCTTACCTCTCGCTCTCTCTCCTTCCTAACCCCGCTACCTCGTCCTAAAACCCCCTTCTTTCTAAAACCCCCCGCTCCCTGTCCCTCCATCCCCCCGCTCCCTGAGTGCAGGTACTTATTATATTAATGCCAGTTGAAGTCTGGCTGGGTCAGTCACACACCACCATTGTGACAGAGCTCTGCTGGTATGTGGCCTTTGCGTGCGACGTGCATTGTCCCCCTGAAACTCCCGAGACAACCTTTAATCACTTCAAAGAAGCCAGGTCAGAGGGAAGGTGAACTCAGACCCGCCCTCCTCTCCTCTTCCCCCTCTCTTCTACCACACCTCTAAACCCCATCTGTTGTTGTGATGGAGTGAGATGAAGTCGAAGCTGATCTCAGGTCAGATTTGTGTTTTAATTCATATGGTTAGGTTGAGATGAGGGTAAGCTGATCCTAAATCTGTGCCTACCTCTACCCAGAGCTGTAGTGATGATCATTAGCCTATCACTACATCCTAAATAGTGCACTACTCTGGCTAAAAGCTGTGTACTATATAGGGATTAGGGTGCCATTTGGGACACATCCCGTCTGGTACTGACCTCTATAGAGGCCGAAGAAGCCTTCGTAACGCAGCACCTTCTTGAAACAGTCCAAGCTGTTCTTGTACATGAGCTCTTCCACCAGGGAGCCTGTGGTCCTCTGGTTCTGCATCCTGGTCTTCACTAGGTCTATGGGGTAAACTGCTGTGGCTCCCACAGCTGGAAACACACGACTTTATTAAGGCGTTAGAGGAGAGGAAAGATGCTAGAACGACGTCATTAGGTTGTTATTGTTATTGTTATTGTTATTGCCGTATGTTGCTCTTCACCAAGATCTACACCACCTTTCAAAAGTTTGGATTAGCTAACATAACGTGCCATTGGAACACATTGTCATTTACAACATTAGCAATGTCTACACTGCATTTCTGATCAATTTTATGTTATTTTAATGGACCAAAAATGTGCTTTTCTTTCAAAACAAGGACATTTCTAAGTGACACCAAACTTTTGAACGGTAGTGTATAAGTACATGTGATGGCACAAATACATTGTTATAAGTTACTAAGTTACCATGAAGTGTTGTAAAGGCATTATAAAGGTGTCATGAAGACGTTACAAAGACATTCAGATAACATTCACGCAATGTGGGCAACATCACAGCAACCGGACAGGTGAGGATGAGGAGAGTGAGACAAAAGAGGAAGATAAGGAGGGTGTGTGGTGATGGTGGGAGACATCAAACGATCCAAAAGGGAGGCTCAGTTGTCTGGAGTTTCCAGACTCGTCAGTCATGTGTTATCTGACGGCTCTGCGACTGGACACAAAGAGGGGATCCAACTGGACCAACAGGTTTAATTAGAGAGGGGACGGTCAGGGAGGGTGCTACCTCCTTATTAACCTGTCTCCTGTAGAGGGGGAGGAGGGGTAACATCTCCTCAAAGATGGGGGAAGGGAGGAGAGGGACACGACCGCACCCCTCCCCCAAAAAGCTCTCTCTCTCTGATCAGGTACAAAAGAGTCCAAACACAGGGAGGTTCCCATGGCGCAAAGAGACCCTGTCCTCTTTAAGTGGAGAAATCACCCCTGCAGAACGCAATAGGAAGCCCTTTGTTTTTCTCCTTTTCTTATGAGGGTGGAGGGTGATGGGGGGGTGAAGGGGCCTCGGGGGTGGAGGGTAATGGGGGGTGGAGGGGCCTCGGGGGTGGAGGGTGATGGGGTGGAGGGGGAGGAGGGTGATGGGGGGTGGAGGGGCCTCGGGGTGGAGGGTGATGGGGGTGGAGGGGCCTCGGGGTGGAGGGTGATGGGGGTGGAGGGGCCTCTGGGGTGGAGGGTGATGGGGGTGGAGGGGTCTCGGGGTGGAGGGTGATGGGTGGAGGGTGATGGGGGTGGAGGGGCCTCTGGAGGGTGATGGGGGTGGAGGGGCCTCGGGGGTGGAGGGTGATGGGGGTGGAGGGGCCTCTGGGGTGGAGGGTGATGGGGTGGAGGGGGTGGAGGGTAATGGGGGGGAGGGGCCTCGGGGTGGAGGATGATGGGGGTGGAGGGGCCTCGGGGTGGAGGGTGATGGGGGAGGGGCCTGATGGAGGGTGATGGGGGAGGGGCCTCGGGGTGGAGGGTGATGGGGGTGGAGGGGCCTCTGGGGTGGAGGGTGATGGGGGTGGAGGGGTCTCGGGGTGGAGGGTAATGGGGGTGGAGGGGCCTCGGGGTGGAGGATGATGGGGGTGGAGGGGCCTCGGGGTGGAGGGTGATGGGGGTGGAGGGGCCTCGGGGTGGAGGGTGATGGGGGTGGAGGGGCCTCTGGGGTGGAGGGTGATGGGGGTGGAGGGGCCTCTGGGGTGGAGTGTGATGGGGGTGGAGGGGCCTCTGGGGTGGAGTGTGATGGGGGTGGAGGGGCCTCTGGGGTGGAGGGTGATGGGGGTGGAGGGGCCTCGGGGTGGAGGGTGATGGGGGTGGAGGGGCCTCTGGGGTGGAGGGTGATGGGGGTGGAGGGGCCTCTGGGGTGGAGTGTGATGGGGTGGATGGTGATGGGGTGGAGGGTGATGGGAGTGTCATGGGGCAGGTGAGGAGGTAGTGGTGACACAATAATCCGTGGGGCCTGTCCCAGATGGCACATTTTTCCCTATGTAGAATTAAGGTGGCATTTAAGACGCAGACGTGACTTACCGCCGGCGATGGAGCCGAGGCCAAACCTGTAGGCGGACTCTGCTACCTGGATGAGAACAGATCGGGACGGATCACCACCGGACAGCTGGAAGAGAGACACAACAGAGAGAGAGGGGAGGGGGAGAGAGAGGGGGGAGAGGAGATGGTGAGAGAGAAAAAGAATTAACAAAAAACTGAGCAAACTACAATGCTATTTGGCCCTAAACAGAGACTACACAGTGGCAGAATACCTGACCACTGTGACTGACCCAAACATAAGGAAAGCTTTGACTATGTACAGACTCAGTGAGCATAGCCTTGCTATTGAGAAATGCCATAGGCAGACATGGCTCTCAAGAGAAGACAGGCTATGTGCTCA
>NC_068440.1:29562523-29777523 GCF_023373465.1 Oncorhynchus keta | reverse complement strand
AGAGAGAGAGAGAAATAGATAGAGGGAGAAGAGATGGTGAGAGAGAGAGAGAAATAGATAGAGGGAGAAGAGATGGTGAGAGAGAGATAGAGGGAGAGAGATAGATAGATAGAGGGAGAAGAGATGGTGAGAGAGAGAGAGATTCTATTTGGACACAGTTCTATTAGAACACACCAAAAACTACACATATCTAGGACTAAATATCAGCAACACAGGTGGCTTTCACATGGCTGTGAATGAGCTGATAGACAAAGCAAGAAGAGCATTCTATGTCATTAAAAGGAAAAAAATCTAAATCTAAATTCCAATTAGAATCTGGCTCAAAATGTTTCAATCAGTTATAGAACCAATTCTCTATATGGCAGTGAAGTATGGGGTCCAATCTCTAATAATGAATTTACCAAATGGGACAAACATCCAATGGAAATACTGCATGTGAGTTTTGCCAGACTGTATTGCAAGTGCAAAGAAAAACTCCAAATAAGGCATGTAGAGCAGATTTGGGCCAATACCCCTCCTCATTCAGATAGAAAAAAGAGCCATCAAATTTTACAACCATCTAAAAACAAGTGACCCCAAAACATTCCATCACACAGCTCTACAATGTCAAGAGATGAAACAAGAGAAGAGTCCCTCAGCCAGCTGGTTCTGAAGCTCAGTGAGAATCACAGCTCAGTTCACCAATCCAAACCAACCCCATAGAGCCTCAAGACAGCACTCAGAAAATCTGGCCCAACCAATTCATCACAAAACAAAAATAAAAATATATCACCTATTGGAAAGACACAACAAAAAAATCAAAGTAAACTTCAATGCTATTTGGCTCTAAACAGACAGTACATGGTGGCAGACTATCTGACCACTGTGACTGATAGAAAACTGAGGAAAACAGTCTGGCTATAGAGACTGGTCATCACAGACAAACCTGGCTGCCCAGAGAGGACACGCTGTGCTCACTCTGCTCCAGGGGAGAGGTAGAGACTGAGCTGCATTTCCTATTACACTCTGACAAATACTCAGACCTAAGATTATATTTCTTTCCCAAAATTATAATTCAATACAAAGAATTTGAAACTATAAAAGATGAAGAAAAAATCTAATATTTATTAGGTGAAAAGCCTAAATGTCATATGTCTTCTCAGTCATGTTGACCCTGTTCTCATTAATATTGTTGTTGTAGTTGTTGTTAATGGTAATCCCATGTATACTTTGACAATGTAAGTAATAATGAACTTGCAATGTCAATAAAGTCAATTGAATTGAATTGAGAGAGGGAGAAGAGAGAGAACGGGAGAGGGAGAGAGAGAGAGAGAGAGAGAGAGAGAGAGAGAGAGAGAGAGAGAGAGAGAGAGAGAGAGAGAGAGAGAGAGAAAGAGAGAAAGAGAGAGAGAGAGAGAGAGAGAGAGAGAGAGAGAGAGAGAGAGAGACAGAGAGACACAGAGAGAGAGAGAGAGAGAGAGAGGGAGAGAGACAGAGAGACAGAGAGAGAGAGAGAGGGAGAGATACAGAGACAGAGAAAGAGAGAGAACGAGAGAGAGAGAGAGAGAGAGAGAGAGAGAGAGAGAGAGAGAGAGAGAGAGAGAGAGAGGAGAGAGAGAGAAAAAGAGAGAGAAAAAGGGAGAGAGAGAGGGAGGGAGAAGAGAGAGAGAGAACGAGAGAGAGAAAGAGAGAGAGAGAGAACGAGAGAGAGGGAGAGAGCGGGAGAGAGAGAGAGAGATGGAGAAGAGAGAGAGAGACAGAGAGAGAGACAGAGAGAGAACGAGAGAGAGAGAGAGAGAGAGAGAGAGAGAGAGAGAGAGAGAGAGAGAGAGAGAGAGAAAGGAGGAAGAAGAGAGAGAGAGAACGAGAGGGAGGAGGGAGAAGAGACAGATAGAAAAAGAGAGAGAGAGAGAGAAAGAGAGAGAGAGAGAGAGAGAGAGAAAGAGAGGGGGAGGAAGAAGAGAGAGAAAGATAAGACAAACCAAAAGATCCCATGTTTCAATCAGACGTCAGCACTGCCATTGATTCCCATGCTGTAGTTGAGCCATTAATACCATCTTGATTCTCACAGAGTAACAAGAGAAGTGTTCTCATTAATATTGTTGTTGTAGTTGTTGTTAATGGTAATCCCATGTATACTTTGACAATGTAAGTAATAATGGACTTGCAATGTTAAAAAAGTCAATTGAATTGAATTGAGAGAGGGAGAAGAGAGAGAACGGGAGAGGGAGAGAGAGAGAGAGAGAGAGAGAAAGAGAGAAAGAGAGAGAACGAGAGAGAGAGAGAGATGGAGAAGAGAGAGAGAGACACAGAGAGAGAGAGAGAGAGAGAGAGAGAGAGAGAGAGAGAAATAGATAGAGGGAGAAGAGATGGTGAGAGAGAGAGAGGAATAGATAGAGGGAGAAGAGATGGTGAGAGAGAGAGAGAAATAGATAGAGGGAGAAAAGATGGTGAGATAGAGAGAGAAATAGATAGAGGGAGAAGAGATGGTGAGAGAGAGAGATGAATAGATAGAGGGAGAAGAGATGGTGAGATAGAGAGAGAAATAGATAGAGGGAGAAGAGATGGTGGAATAGAGAGAAATAGATAGAGGGAGAAGAGATGGTGAGATAGAGAGAGATTCTATTTGGACACAGTTCTATTAGAACACACCAAAAACTACACATATCTAGGACTAAATATCAGCAACACAGGTGGCTTTCACATGGCTGTGAATGAGCTGATAGACAAAGCAAGAAGAGCATTCTATGTCATTAAAAGGAAAAAAATCTAAATCTAAATTCCAATTAGAATCTGGCTCAAAATGTTTCAATCAGTTATAGAACCAATTCTCTATATGGCAGTGAAGTATGGGGTCCAATCTCTAATAATGAATTTACCAAATGGGACAAACATCCAATGGAAATACTGCATGTGAGTTTTGCCAGACTGTATTGCAAGTGCAAAGAAAAACTCCAAATAAGGCATGTAGAGCAGATTTGGGCCAATACCCCCTCCTCATTCAGATAGAAAAAAGAGCCATCAAATTTTACAACCATCTAAAAACAAGTGACCCCAAAACATTCCATCACACAGCTCTACAATGTCAAGAGATGAAACAAGAGAAGAGTCCCCTCAGCCAGCTGGTTCTGAAGCTCAGTGAGAATCACAGCTCAGTTCACCAATCCAAACCAACCCCATAGAGCCTCAAGACAGCACTCAGAAAATCTGGCCCAACCAATTCATCACAAAACAAAAATAAAAATATATCACCTATTGGAAAGACACAACAAAAAAATCAAAGTAAACTTCAATGCTATTTGGCTCTAAACAGACAGTACATGGTGGCAGACTATCTGACCACTGTGACTGATAGAAAACTGAGGAAAACAGTCTGGCTATAGAGACTGGTCATCACAGACAAACCTGGCTGCCCAGAGAGGACACGCTGTGCTCACTCTGCTCCAGGGAGAGGTAGAGACTGAGCTGCATTTCCTATTACACTCTGACAAATACTCAGACCTAAGATTATATTTCTTTCCCAAAATTATAATTCAATACAAAGAATTTGAAACTATAAAAGATGAAGAAAAAATCTAATATTTATTAGGTGAAAAGCCTAAATGTCATATGTCTTCTCAGTCATGTTGACCCTGTTCTCATTAATATTGTTGTTGTAGTTGTTGTTAATGGTAATCCCATGTATACTTTGACAATGAGAGAGGGAGAAGAGAGAGAACGGGAGAGGGAGAGAGAGAGAGAGAGAGAGAGAGAGAGCGAGAGAGAGAGAGAGAAAGAGAGAAAGAGAGAGAACGAGAGAGAGAGAGAGAGAGAGAGAGAGAGAGAGAGAGAGAGAGAGAGAGAGAGAGAGAGAGAGAGACAGAGAGAGAGAGAGAGAGAGAGACAGAGAGACACAGAGAGAGAGAGAGAGAGAGAGAGAGAGAGAGAGAGAGGAGAGAGACAGAGAGACAGAGAGAGAGAGAGAGATAGAGATACAGAGACAGAGAGAACGAGAGAGAGAGAGAGAGAGAGAGAGAGAGAGAGAGAGAGAGAGAGAGAGAGAGAGAGAGAGAGAGAGAGAAAAGAGAGAGAAAAAGGGAGAGAGAGAGGGAGGAGAAGAGAGAGAGAGAACGAGAGAGAGAAAGAGAGAGAGAGAGAACGAGAGAGAGGGAGAGCGGGAGAGAGAGAGAGATGGAGAAGAGAGAGAGAGACAGAGAGAGAGACAGAGAGAGAACGAGAGAGAGAGAGAGAGAGAGAGAGAGAGAGAGAGAGAGAGAGAGAGAGAGAGAGAGAGAGAGAGAGAGAAAAGGAGGAAGAAGAGAGAGAGAGACGAGAGGGAGGAGGGAGAAGAGACAGATAGAAAAAGAGAGAGAGAGAGAGAGAGAGAGAGACACAGAGAGAGAGAGAGAGAGAGAGAGAGAGAGAGAGAGAGAGAGATGGATAAGAGATGAGACACAGAGAGAGAGAGAGAGAGAGAGAGAGAGAGAGAGAGAGAGAGAGAGAGAGAGAGATACAGAGACAGAGAAAGAGAGAGAACGAGAGAGAGAGAGAGAGAGAGAGAGAGAGAGAGAGAGAGAGAGAGAGAGAGAGAGAGAGACACAGAGAGAGAGAGAGAGAGAGAGAGAGAGAGAGAGAGAGAGAGAGAGAGAGAGAGAGAGAGAGAAAGGGAGGAAGAAGAGAGAGAGAGAACGAGAGGGAGGAGGGAGAAGAGACAGATAGAAAAAGAGAGAGAGAGAGAGAGAGAGAAGAGAGAGAGAGACACAGAGAGAGAGAGAGAGAGAGAGAGAGAGAGAGAGAGAGAGAGATAGAGAGATGAGAGAGAGAGATGGAGAAGAGAGAGAGACACAGAGAGAGAGAGAGAGAGAGAGAGAGAGAGAGAGAGAGATGGAGAAGAGAGAGAGAGACAGAGAGAGAGAGAGAGAGAGAAGAGAGAGAGAGAGATACAGAGACAGAGAAAGAGAGAGAACGAGAGAGAGAGAGAGAGAGAGAGAGAGAGAGAGAGAGAGAGAGAGAGAGAGAGAGAGAGAGAGACACAGAGAGACAGAGAGAGACAGAGAGAGAGAGAGAGAGAGAGAGAGAGAGAGAGAGAGAGAGAGAGAGAGAGAGAGAGAGAGAGAGACAGAGAGAGAGAGAGAGAGAGAGAGAGAGAGAGAGAGAGAGAGAGAGAGAGAGAGAGGGAGAGAGACAGAGACAGAGAGAGAGAGATACAGAGACAGAGAAAGAGAGAGAGAGAGAGAGAGAGAGGGAGAGAGAGAGAGAGAGAGAGAGAGAGAGAGAGAGAGAGAGAGGGAGGGAGAAGAGAGAGAGAGAACGAGAGAGAGAAAGAGAGAGAGAGAGAGAGAGAGAGAGAGAGAGAGAGAGAGAGAGGGAGAGAGGGAGATGGAGAAGAGAGAGAGAGACAGAGAGAGAGACAGAGAGAGAACGAGAGAGAGAGAGAGAGAGAGAGAGAGAGAGAGAGAGAGAGAGAGAGAGAGAGAGAGAGAGAGAGAAAGAGAGGGGGAGGAAGAAGAGAGAGAAAGATAAGACAAACCAAAAGATCCCATGTTTCAATCAGATGTCAGCACTGCCATTGATTCCCATGCTGTAGTTGAGCCATTAATACCATCTTGATTCTCACAGAGTAACAAGAGAAGTTAACTATTATAAATCTAATTTGCATTCAGTCCTACATAAATTCAGATCAGACAGTTTACAAGCATCATCAGAATAATTTTAATGCCTATATTTCATCAAGCCTTTAGAAGAGTTGAATGATTTTAAGGGTCACGTTGAGTTTACTGCTGAATAAAACACTATGTCTACTCTGACATGATTAGACATCATCCCATACTGTAACCAAGTCATCTCATGTGACGCCACCAGATATATCATTTCATTTTATCATCACTATAGGCTATATATTCACATTTAGGTCTCTATTCTGTGATTCCATTAATTGCCCTCTAGCATCGATTCCCACCAGTTTGAATGTTAAAACTCTCTTGAATTAGTGATACTTTTGGATTCGTTTGAAAAACTCCAATCAGGCACAGAAGCATTTATCGTAAGAAGTTAGTAGCACAAAACCAGAATCAGGAGCCCTGGTTTGATTGGATGCCACCCCTTGCCCATGCCATTGGCACACATCAGAGCACAAAATCAGCTGATTGTTACTGATAGCAACATCATCCAAGCATGCTGCTCCACATACCCAGCCGGAGGCACCTGTGCCCTGGCCTGCCGTGCCCAGCGCTCAGCCATCGTCCCTGGGGAAGGGAAGTAAAGAGGGCAGCCCCGCTCTGGAACAGGTCCACCTGTCAGGAACCATCTGAGCCCCTAACCCCCCTCTGTCTGCCCCTTTCTGCCCCCAGAGGACTCCCCCCCTCCTTCCTCTTCTCTCTCTGAGTCAGAGCCAGATGAGGAGGGTTGGAGGTTCAGAGGGAGAGCTGGCCTATAGCCCCCAGAGGACCCCCCCCCTCCTTCCTCTTCTCTCTCTGAGACAGAGCCAGATGAGGAGGGTTGGAGGTTCAGAGGGACAGCTGGCCTATAGCCCCCAGAGGACCCCCCCCTCCTTCCTCTTCTCTCTCTGAGTCAGAGCCAGATGAGGAGGGTTGGAGGTTCAGAGGGAGAGCTGGCCTATAGCCCCCAGAGGACCTCCCCCTCCTTCCTCTTCTCTCTCTGAGTCAGAGCCAGATGAGGAGGGTTGGAGGTTCAGAGGGAGAGCTGGCCTATAACCCCAGAGGACCCCCTCCTTCCTCTTCTCTCTCTGAGTCAGAGCCAGATGAGGAGGGTTGGAGGTTCAGAGGGAGAGCTGGCCTATAGCCCCCAGAGGACCCCCTCCTTCCTCTTCTCTCTCAGAGTCAGAGCCAGATGAGGAGGGTTGGAGGTTCAGAGGGAGAGCTGGCCTATAACCCCCAGAGGACCCCCCCTCCTTCCTCTTCTCTCTCTGAGTCAGAGCCAGATGAGGAGGGTTGGAGGTTCAGAGGGAGAGCTGGCCTATAACCCCCAGAGGACCCCCCCCCTCCTTCCTCTTCTCTCTCTGAGTCAGAGCCAGATGAGGAGGGTTGGAGGTTCAGAGGGAGAGCTGGCCTATAGCCCGCAGAGGCCAGACCACACAGCCCAAAGTGGCTCATTGTGGTGGGACTGGCGTCTCTACCCTGGGCCCCTGCTCCGGCCCGGCCCGGCCTGGAGCCTAGGCTGGCTGCAGTCAGAGGAGGAGGAGGAGGAACACCCCACAACACCGCGCTGTCTCACTCTGCAGACCAGGCAGAACTTCTAACAGGAGGGGAAAAAAGAAACATCCATCCAACTTTCTTTCCATTTTTTTTCCTCAGCTGTTTTGTTTCAAACACCCTTCACTCATTTTTAATTTCCCTCCTCAATACATTTGAGATAACTGATTTGGACGGCTGCAGTTGGTCTTGAATTAACATGGTTTTAAAAGTTTGAATTGATAAAGATATAATGTCACAGACAGGTTTCTGATGTCTAATGGTATTTCTATGGAGAGAAGTTGTGTTTTCCTTTGCAGTTTGTTCATTTGAGAGTCTGACAGAAATAGAGCGAGTGGGCTGGAATTTGGACTGGTATTTTGGGATCCTGTAGTAAGATGATTTTGCCTTCAGTTGTTCATGCTTCATGTTGGATATATCTGTCCTAGTGTATTGCTAAGTGATCTTCGAAATACCCAACAACATCATCAGTGAACTTAAAAGCTCTGACAATTACCAGGACGTTGTTGGAGATGTTTCTATACTACAGGAAATAACTATGGTCGGGATTCAATCCAAAGCGCGCTGTAGCGTAGGTCACTAAACAGCCGACAATGCACCTTTTAAAAGCCTTCAATTGAATCCCAGCCTATATCTCTGAGTCTGAAAAGAAACCTAAAACCATCAACAAGTCTTCTTTCTGTCCTGCTTTCTTTCTCTCTCTATATTACCTGTCTCTGGACCTCGGCCAGGTTGTATGGGAGGGCCCCCTCCTCCAGCGGAGCAATCCTGTCAATGTCCACCAGACCAACACGGCTGGAGGAGAGGAGGAGAGGAGAGAGGGAAAAGTTTCATTGCTTTAAACTATTATTTAGAGAAACACTTCAAAACGTTTATACCATTTCAGTGTTTCTGACTTTTTCCTTCTGTCCCTGGTACGATTTTCAACAATATCAATGACCGACTACCTCTCTCTCCCTCTTTCTCTCTCCCTCTCCCTCTCCCTCTTTCTCTCTCCCTCATTCTCTCTCCCTCTCTCTCTCTCCCTCTTTCTCTCTCCCTCTTTCTCTCTCCCTCTTTCTCTCTCCCTCTCTCTCTCTCCCTCTCTCTCGCTCCCTCTTTCTCTCTCCCTCTTTCTCTTTCCCTCTTTCTCTCTCCCTCTCTCTCTCCCTCTTTCTCTCTCCTCTTTCTCTCCTCTTTCTCTCTCCTTTCTCTCCCTCTTTCTCCCTCTTCTCTCTCTCCTCTTTCTCTTCTCTCTCTTTCTCTCTCCCTCTCTCCTCTCTTTCTCTTCTCTCTCCTCTTTCTCTCTCTCTCTCTCTCTCTTCTCTCTCTCTTTCTTTCTCTCCCTCTTTCTCTCTCCTCTCTTTCTCTCTCTTTCTCTCTCCCTCTTTCTCTCTCCCTCTTTCTCTCTCCCTCTTTCTCTCTCCCTCTTTCTCTCTCCTCTTTCTCTCTCCCTTTCTCTCTCCATCTTTCTCTCTCCCTCTCTCTCTCTCCCTCTTTCTCTCTGCCTCTCTCTCTCTCCTCTCTCTCTCTGCTCTCTCTCTCTCTCCCTCTTTCTCTCTCCCTCTTTCTCTCTCCCTCTTTCTCTCTCCCTCTCTCTCTCCCTCTCTTTCTCTTTCTCTCCCTCTCTCTCTCTCCTCTCTCTCTCTCTCCCTCTTTCTCTCTCCTCTTTCTCTCTCCCTCTTTCTCTCTCCCTCTTTCTCTCTCCCTCTTTCTCTCCCTCTTTCTCTCTCCCTCTCTCTCTCTCCCTCTTTCTCTCTCCCTCTTTCTCTCTCTCTTTCTCTCCCTCTTTCTCTCTCTCTCCCTCTTTCTCTCTCCCTCTTTCTCTCTCCCTCTTTCTCTCTCTTTCTCTCTCTCCTCTTTCTCTCTCTCTTTCTCTCTCTCTTTCTCTCCTCTTTCTCTCTCCTCTCTCTCTTTCTCTCTCCCTCTTTCTCTCTCCTCTTTCTCTCTCCCTCTTTCTCTCTCTCTCTCTCCCTCTTTCTCTCCCTCTTTCTCTCTCCCTCTTTCTCTCCTCTTTCTCTCTCCCTCTTTCTCTCTCCCTCTTTCTCTCTCCCTCTTTCTCTCCCTCTTTCTCTCTCCCTCTTTCTCTCTCCCTCTTTCTCTCTCTCTCTTTCTCTCTCTCTCTTTCTCTCTCCCTCTTTCTCTCTCTCTTTCTCTCTCCCTCTTTCTCTCTCCCTCTCTCTCCCTCTTTCTCCCTCTTTCTCTCTCCCTCTTTCTCCAACTCGGCCTCCACATAACATATCTGTGGCGTTCCCAGATTTGGGAGCAGCTCAATCCCCTCCGATTATTGGGAGCAATTATCTCCTGCATCTCCAATCAGAGGCTGGGGAGACTATTAAAGTATCCCGTTGCCCAGAAATAATCATCAGGTGCTCGGAGAGGGCAGAAATTACCGGTTCTCTACGTCACAGGTCGGCCCTATTGAGCAAGATTCATGGGAACGTGAGCCTTGTACAATTAGAAGAACCACTGGGGTGCTGTGTGCTGTGTGGATTCCCCTTTCCCTGTGTGTGTGTGTGTGTGTGTGTGTGTGTGTGTGTGTGTGTGTGTGTGTGTGTGTGTGTGTGTGTGTGTGTGTGTGTGTGTGTGTGTGTGTGTGTGTGTGTGTGTGTGTGTGTGTGTGTGTGTGTGTGTGCGTGCGTGTGTGCGCGCGCATGTGTCTCTTTTCTGTGTGTGTGTGTGTGTGTATATGTGTAAGTTTGTCTCCCCTTCTTTGGATAAATGCTGAGTTTTGAAGGCTTAGTTTAGAGAAAGTGGATTCTTATCCTGGCATCATAGCAGAGCAGCAGTCATGTCTGGCTCTCTTGACCACGCTGCAGTGAAAGCAGACATTTTGAACGAGGAATGACTGGGTCCCAGAGGTATGACGAGCCCTAGTGATCCAATGACAACCACACGCATTAAAGGATAGGCTATTGAAATCCAATAAACTGAAAACTAGCATTAACTACAACAATACATGCTAAAGTGGAAATACAATGAGAGGCATGGACTACAATACGCTGTATATCAATGACTCTGGGAAAATGTTTCCCTAATATGGAGCTTCATTCAATATTGCTAGAAATCACTGAGTTCAAAATAAGGCTGAGAGGGTGTGTGTGTGTGTGTGTGTGTGTGTGTGTGTGTGTGTGTGTGTGTGTGTGTGTGTGTGTGTGTGTGTGTGTGTGTGTGTGTGTGTGTGTGTGTGTGTGTGTGTGTGTGTGTGTGAGACTCACCCACGGGACTCAGAGAGGTCGGCCAGTTGGAACAGGATGTCCAGCTCCATTGGAGTCACCTGACCAAACCTCTGGGCCGCAATGATGAACTCCTCTGTTACAGGAGAGAAGAAGAGGAGAGGAGAGAGGCAATGAGAGGAGAGAGAGAGGAGAGGAATGGAGAAGAGAGGAGAGATGAGGAGAGAGAGAGGAATGGAGAAGAGGCAAGGAGAGGAGAGAGGCAATGAGAGGAGAAGAGAGAGGAGAGGAATGGAGAAGAGAGGTGTGGCAAGGAGAGGAGAGAGGAGAGAGAGGAGAGGAATAGAGAGGAATGGAGAAGAGAGGAGAGGAGAGAGAGAGAGGGGAGAGGAATGGAGAAGAGAGGAGAGGTGAGGAGAGAGAGAGAGGGGAGAGGAATGGAGAAGAGAGGAGAGGCAAGGAGAGAGAGAGGAGGAAAGGTGAAGAGAGGAGAGGCAAGGAGAGAGAGAGGAATGGAGAAGAGAGGAGAGGAATGGAGAAGAGAGGAGAGGTGAGGAAATGAGAGAGAGAGGAGAGGAGAGAGAGGAGAGGGATGGAGAAGAGAGAAGAGGCAAGGAGAGAGAGAGGAGGAATGGTGAAGAGAGGAGAGGAATGGAGAAGAGACGAGTGGTGAGGAGAGAGAGAGGAGGGAAATGGAGAAGAGAGGAGAGGTGAGGAGAGAAGAGAGGAGAGGCAAAGAGAAGAGAGGAGAGGTGAGGAGAGGAAGGGAGAAGAGAGGAGAGGAGAGGCAAGGAGAGAGAGAGGAGAGGAATGGAGAGGAATGGAGAAGAGAGGAGAGGAGAGGAATGGAGAAGAGAGGAGAGGAGAGGAATGGAGAGAGAGAGGAGAGGAATGGAGAAGAGAGGAGAGGAGAGGAATGGAGAAGAGAGGAGAGGAGAGGCAAGGAGAGAGAGAGGAGAGGAATGGAGAGGAATGGAGAAGAGAGGAGAGGAGAGGAATGGATAAGAGAGGAGAGGCAAGGAGAGAAGAGAGGAGAGGAGAGTTAAAACATCAATGCATAATAGTTTTATTTATACTTTATCTGAGTCTTGCTTTGCATTATGTGTGATGGATACTCCCACTTTATGTATCTGGGATTTATACAGGTGATCTCAGATGAAAACCTATCTTTCCCAACATCCAACTTTTGTGCACTACAGAAGTAGTACACTGTAAAGGGAATAGGGTTCCATTTGGGAGTCAACTCGGGGCTGGCTTACAGTATGATTTCTATAGCTCTGGTATCTGGTATTGAGTGACGAGCTTATTCAAAGAGCAGCAAGTGTTCTTGCTGTTGCCACACTGTGTTGTCCCACAGAGATCAGCTAGCTCAGTTTACCCCCAGGCTCTGACACAACACACTGTCTGTCAGGGGAATCACAGATCACACACACAGATAACTCTGTCTAAACTATCTACACAAAGATCAGCTGACTGTCCAGCTATACACAGACATTACATGACTGTCAGTCTATATATGATACACAACATCACCAAATGGTATACAAGATAATCACCGGTTGCTATTAAATCTACACAGGCCTAAGTGCTAGTCCCAAATTTCCGGTCTGCATACACAGAGAAGACTAACATTCATCTACATCTACACAAAACAATCACCTGTCTCTGTCATATATACTCTATGTAGCAGACCACAGAATGAGTTGCATTCATTTCATTGAAGGTAATGTTGTAATCAGCCCTGCCCTAGGTAACCACATCGATGACGTCCCAAACCACCATACATACGGAACCAATCAGGCTGGATGGTGGGGGTCAGGGAGAGAGAGAGAGAGAGAGAGAGAGAGAGAGAGAGAGAGAGAGAGACAGAGAGAGAGAGAGACAGAGAGAGAGAGAGACAGAGAGAGAGACGTGTAGCTCTGCACGCACAGACCAGGTCCCAGTGGGGCCTAATGACTGGCTGGGGGGGGGGGCGAGGCCTGGCTAGGGGCCACCACAGCCCAGCCACGGCCACGCCATGGTGGGAACAGCCAAGGAAACTCAGGCCCAGGCCCACACCCCCGATAAGGCCCGATAGCATCACACTCACATACCCAGAACCCCAGAGCCAGGTGGTGGACTGACCTACTCAGCCTCAGCCCTGCTCAGTCTGAGAGTGAGAGTGAGAGTGAGAGAGAGGGGGGGTGATGTTGAGGGGGACTGTTGCGCTAATTATTGCGATAAGTCTGACTTAATACATGTCAACTGTCATTTCATGTAAAATCATTACACATTGTGTATGTTAATCCTTTCCTCTCTGCTATTTGTGATGTGTGAAACAACTGTTAGTTTGGTCTGTACTGGCCATCCACCCTTTAATGGTTTAAGGTAGAATTTGGGCAGGGTTAGCTGATCCTAGATCTGTGCCTCAGGGGCAACTCCTAGCCAGAGCCAAGGAGGATGTGTCACAGACAGGCCCAGTGAGAGGCCCGCCACTGCTGCTGAGCATTCTGGGTAAACTGCCCATGTGTCTGTTGGGACGCATCCAGCAGGGCCAATCAAATGTAGACAAGGAGGAGGAGGAGGTGGGGGGAGTGGAAAGAAGAAAACAAACAAAAGAAAAACAACAACACACAACCACAGTACGTGTGTGTTTGTGTGTGTGTGTGTACATGTGTGTGCATGAACGTGTGTGTGTGTGCGTTCATGCACGTGTGTGTGAGTATGTGTGCCTACCAACCTTTAGTGACTTCCAGGACTCTACTGCTCCCAGCCAGTGTGGTGTAGATCTTCCTAATGAGATCCATGTTGTTGAGGAGAGAGTTGAAGCCGTTAAAGTAGGAGAAACTGACCTGGTGAGATGTACTGCCCCCGGCCACCTGGGACAGAGAGGGGTGGAGAGAGAAAGAGAGAGAGAGAGAGGAGGGGAGAGAGAGAAGTAGAGAGGAGAGGTGAGAGTGAGAGGAAGGGAGGGGAGAGAGAGAAGTAGAGAGGAGAGGTGAGAGAGAGAGAGGAAGGGAGGGGAGAGAGTCACCGAAACACACAAAGTGACATGGAGGGATGGGGGGATGGAGGGATGGGGGATGGAGGGATGGTTGCATGGAGGGATGGGGGATGGACGGATTGGGGATGGAGGGATTGGGGATGGAGGGATGGGGGATGGAGGGATGGAGGGATGGGGGATGGTGGCATGGAGGGATGGAGGGATGGGGGATGGAGGGATGGGGGATGGGGGATGAAGGGATGGGGGATGGAGGGATGGAGGGATGGGGGATGGAGGGATGGAGGGATGGGGGATGGGGGATGGGGGGATGGAGGGATTGGGGATGGAGGGATGGAGGGATGGGGGATGGGGGATGGTGGCATGGAGGGATGGGGGATGGAGGGATGGGGGATGGGGGGGATGGAGGGATGGGGGATGGGGGATGGAGGGATGGGGGATGGAGGGATGGAGGGATGGGGGATGGAGGGATGGGGGATGGAGGGATGGAGAGATTGGGGATGGAGGGATTGGGGATGGAGGGATGGAGGGATTGGGGATGGAGGGATGGGGGATGGTGGCATGGAGGGATGGGGGGATGGGGGATGGAGGGATGGGGGATGGGGGATGGAGGGATGGAGGGATGGGGGATGGAGGGATGAGGGATGGGGGATGGAGGGATGGAGGGATGGGGGATGGAGGGATGGAGGGATGGGGGATGGAGGGATGGAGGGATGGGGGATGGAGGGATGGAGGGATGGGGGATGGAGGGATGGTGGCTTGGAGGGATGGGGGGATGGAGGGATGGAGGGATGGGGGATGGAGGGATGGAGGGATGGGGGGATGGAGGGATGGAGGGATGGGGGGATGGAGGGATGTAGTAAAGGAGAGAAAAGAGTTAATAGAGTTAACACTTAAAATAGAGACTCAAAGTGTATGAACTGCACACTGTCCTCCCAACACTGTCCTCCCAACCTAACTCTTTCACTGCACACTGTCCTCCCAACACTGTTCTCCCAACACAACTCCTTCACTGCACACTGTTCTCCCAACACAACTCTTTCACTGGACAGTGTTCTCCCAACACAACTCTTTTACTGCACACTGTCCTCCCAACACAACTCTTTCACTGCACACTGTCCTCCCCACACTGTCCTCCCAACACAACTCTTTCACTGCACACTGTCCTCCCAACACAACTCCTTCACTGCACACTGTCCTCCCCACACTGTCCTCCCAACACAACTCTTTCACTGCACACTGTTCTCCCAACACAACTCCTTCACTGCACACTGTCCTCCCAACACAACTCTTTCACTGCACACTGTTCTCCCAACACAACTCCTTCACTGCACACTGTTCTCCCAACACAACTCCTTCACTGCACACTGTTCTCCCAACACAACTCTTTCACTGCACACTGTTCTCCCAACACAACTCCTTCACTGCACACTGTCCTCCCCACGCTGTCCTCCCAACACAACTCTTTCACTGCACACTGTTCTCCCAACACAACTCCTTCACTGCACACTGTTCTCCCAACACAACTCCTTCACTGCACACTGTTCTCCCAACACAACTCTTTCACTGCACACTGTTCTCCCAACACAACTCCTTCACTGCACACTGTTCTCCCAACACAACTCTTTCACTGCACACTGTTCTCCCAACACAACTCTTTCACTGGACACTGTTCTCCCAACACAACTCTTTCACTGCACACTGTTCTCCCAACACAACTCTTTCACTGCACACTGTCCTCCCAACACAACTCATTCACTGCACACTGTCCTCCCCACACTGTCCTCCCAACACAACTCTTTCACTGCACACTGTTCTCCCAACACAACTCCTTCACTGCACACTGTCCTCCCAACACAACTCTTTCACTGCACACTGTCCTCCCAACACAACTCCTTCACTGCACACTGTCCTCCCAACACAACTCTTTCACTGCACACTGTTCTCCCAACACAACTCCTTCACTGCACACTGTCCTCCCAACACAACTCTTTCACTGCACACTGTCCTCCCAACACAACTCCTTCACTGCACACTGTCCTCCCAACACAACTCTTTCACTGCACACTGTTCTCCCAACACAACTCCTTCACTGCACACTGTTCTCCCAACACAACTCTTTCACTGCACACTGTTCTCCCAACACAACTCTTTCACTGTCACGGGAATTATGTCTCTCCATTTAAGTCTGTTTAAAAGGACATAAAGTAGCATGGGTAAAATATTGCGGATATTCATCTTGTACTGTTCTAGATTGTGGGGGTGGGGAGAAAAGACTGGAAACCATCCGTTTCACTAGATGGCGCTGTTTGCTTTACAGACACAGCAGTGTGCCCAACACAGCTTGCAGTGAGGGAGAGAAGCCATCTGCAGGAGGAAGAGGCTACTTGGGTTGAAGCTTCTCCTTTCCTTACAAAAAGATCCATTTATCTCAAATCCAAAAACCAAGCAACCTCTGCTGTTCACTGAAACATCATATTACTGTGCCCTGGCCACGACATCTACACCCGAGCCATGTACAGGGACACAAAGGGAGAGAAAATAAAATAGTTGGGAAAACTGAGCATTCTATTTATCATGTATCAGTGTGTGTGAGAGAGATTAGAGGGAGAGTGTGTGTAAATGTTTGTATAGTGTGTAGGCCTGGTTCCACACACAGCCTTGTCTTAAATGTGTCTGCTGTAATGGTAGTGAGTGTGTGTTTACTAACATGGACCCTGAGATGGCTGGTTTATGAGGTAAACAATGTGGGAGAAATGACAGAGTTCACTAGGTGTTTATAAAATGGGCTAGACGTGGAAGGAGACACACACACATTCTAAAGACGCACACACATTCTAAAGACACACACACAAGGAAAACAGACAGAGACACAAACAAACGTGTGACATGAGACATACTGTACATACTCACTCACACAAACATACCATACTTGTGTTCATTTTTCCTATCACACACGAAAACAGCCGTGTGTGGTTGTGTGTGTGCGTGTGTGTGTGTGTGTGTGTGTGTGTGTGTGTGTGTGTGTGTGTGTGTGTGTGTGTGTGTGTGTGTGTGTGTGTGTGTGTGTGTGTGTGTGTGTGTGTGTGTGTGTGTGTGTGTGTGTGTGTGCGTGCGTGCGTGCGTGCGTGCGTGCGTGCGTGCGTGCGTGCGTGCGTGCGTGCGTGCGTGCGTGCGTGCGTGCGTGCGTGCGTGCGTGCGTGCGCGTGTGAAGGGATAGACATTTAGCTGCATGGTTTGATGCCAGAGAGGTTTGAGGGAGCCCTTTCCTGCAGTCAAATGACCTAGTGGCCTCATGGGTGGAATGTTATTCATATTTTTCATAATTTCATAATGAATCAACTTTTCTTGTTTTTTAAATGTTGAAAATCCGGTGTTTCTTTGTCAAACAGTTTTGTTATATTTCAGTCTTCTCTGATGTATATAAAGTGTAATATTGGGATGCAGACTGGAATACATTTCAACTCTAAATCTGACTTGGTACAGGTGTCTTATTTTTTAAGCCCATAACCATGTGTGAGGTGGATACTTTTGTTTCAAGTAGATTTGTTTAAGAATACCAAGAAAGACTGTGTGACCCTGATTTAGCCCACTGCAGTAAAAGGCTTTAATGACACGTTAGGGGAAGGAAAGGGAGAATTATAGAGGAAGAGAGCGAGAAGGATGAGGGATAGAGGGAGAGAGGGAGGAAAACCAGAGAGCCAGACCCACCGCCACCAGGCTCTCCTCCACAAAGGGTGTGAGCATGTGGGGCCGGATGGTGACCATGATGTCCCTGAAGTCCAGGGCGGAGATGGAGCCACTGTGGGCCTTGTCCCTCTGAACAAAGGCCTGCCGTGCATGTTCCAGCTGCATCTCCTGGGGAGGAGACAGAGGAACACACACACAGATTAACAACACACATAGACATATACACACGCACTCACACACACAGTCTTATACAGCTAACCTTGTGGGGACACACAATTCAGTCCCATTCAAAATCCTATTTTCCCTAAACCCTAACCTGTACTCTTACCCTTACCCTAACCCAAAAACCACATCTTAATCCTAACCCTAACCATTAACATAATTGTAGCCCTAACCCTTGAACCCTTGGTTCCAAGTAAAATCCTTTTCAGTTCCAGATAGAACCATTTTGGATTCCATGTAGAACATTCTGTGGAAATGGTTCTACATGGAGCCCAAAACGGTTTAACTTGGAACCAAAAGGGTTCTACTTTACTTTGAACCAACAAGGGTTCTTCAAAAGGTTCTCCTATGGGAACAGATTAAGAACCCTTTAAGGTTCTAGATGGCACCTATTTTCTAAGATACCCTTTAAATCACATAGATACCCTTTAAATCACATAGATACCCTTTAAATCACATAGATACACAGCCTTTAAATCACATAGATACCCTTTAAATCACATAGATACCCTTTAAATCACATAGATACACAGCCTTTAAATCACATAGATACCCTTTAAATCACATAGATACCCTTTAAATCACATAGATACACAGCCTTTAAATCACATAGATACCCTTTAAATCACATAGAGTACCCTTTAAATCACATAGATACACAGCCTTTAAATCACATATATACCCTTTAAATCACATAGATACACAGCCTTTAAATCACATAGATACCCTTTAAATCACATAGATACACAGCCTTTAAATCACATAGATACCCTTTAAATCACATAGATACACAGCCTTTAAATCACATAGATACCCTTTAAATCGCATAGATACACAGCCTTTAAATCACATAGATACACAGCCTTTAAATCACATAGATACCCTTTAAATCACATAGATACACAGCCTTTAAATCACATAGATACCCTTTAAATCACATAGATACACAGCCTTTAAATCACATAGATACCCTTTAAATCACATAGAGTACCTTTAAATCACATAGATACACAGCCTTTAAATCACATAGATACCCTTTAAATCACATAGATACACAGCCTTTAAATCACATAGATACCCTTTAAATCACATAGATACACAGCCTTTAAATCACATAGATACCCTTTAAATCACATAGATACACAGCCTTTAAATCACATAGATACCCTTTAAATCACATAGAGTACCCTTTAAATCACATAGATACCCTTTAAATCACATAGATACACAGCCTTTAAATCACATAGATACCCTTTAAATCACATAGATACACAGCCTTTAAATCACATAGATACCCTTTAAATCACATAGAGTACCCTTTAAATCACATAGATACCCTTTAAATCACTTAGATACACAGCCTTTAAATCACATAGATACCCTTTAAATCACATAGACACACAGCCTTTAAATCACATAGATACACAGCCATTAAATCACATAGATACACAGCCTTTAAATCACATAGATACACAGCCTTTAAATCACATAGATACCCTTTAAATCACACATATACCCTTTAAATCACATAGTTACACAGCCTTTAAATCACATAGATACCCTTTAAATCACATAGATACACAGCCTTTAAATCACATAGATACCCTTTAAATCACATAGATACCCTTTAAATCACATAGATACCGTTTAAATCACATAGATACCCTTTAAATCGCATAGATACACATCCTTTAAATCACATAGATACACAGCCTTTAAATCACATAGATACCCTTTAAATAACATAGATACCCTTTAAATCACATAGATACCCTTTAAATCACATAGATACCCTTTAAATCACATAGATACACAGCCTTTAAATCACATAGATACACAGCCTTTAAATCACATAGATACACAGCCTTTAAATCACACAGATACACAACCTTTAAATCACATAGATACACAGCCTTTAAATCACATAGATACACAGCCTTTAAATCACATAGATACACAGCCTTTAAATCACATAGATACACAGGCTTTAAATAAAGATACCCTTTAAATCACATAGATACACAGCCTTTAAATCACAAAGATACACTTTAAATCACATAGATACACAGCCTTTAAATCACAAAGATACACTTTAAATCACATAGATACCCTTTAAATCACATAGATACCCTTTAAATCACATAGATACACAGCCTTTAAATCACATAGATACACAGCCTTTAAATCACATAGATACACAGCCTTTAAATCACATAGATACACAGCCTTTAAATCACATAGATACACAGGCTTTAAATCAAAGATACCATTTAAATCACATAGATACACAGCCTTTAAATCACAAAGATACACTTTAAATCACATAGATACACAGCCTTTAAATCACATAGACACACAGCCTTTAAATCACATAGATACACAGCCTTTAAATCACATAGATACACAGCCTTTAAATCACATAGATACACAGCTTTTAAATCACATAGATACCCTTTAAATCACATAGATACACAGCCTTTAAATCACAAAGATACACTTTAAATCACTTAGATACCCTTTAAATCACATAGATACCCTTTAAATCACATAGATACACAGCATTTAAATCACATAGATACACAGCCTTTAAATCACATAGATACACAGCCTTTAAATCACATAGATACACAGGCTTTAAATCAAAGATACCCTTTAAGTCACATAGATACACAGCCTTGAAATCACAAAGATACACTTTAAATCACTTAGATACCCTTTAAATCACATAGATACCCTTTAAATCACATAGATACACAGCCTTTAAATCAGATAGATACACAGCTTTTAAATCACATAGATACCCTTTAAATCACATAGATACACAGCCTTTAAATCACATATATACACAGCCTTTAAATCACATAGATACACAGCCTTTAAATCGCATAGATACACAGCTTTTAAATCACATAGATATCCTTTAAATCACATAGATACACAGCCTTTAAATCACATAGATACCCTTTAAATCACATAGATACACAGCTTTTAAATCACATAGATATCCTTTAAATCACATAGATACACAGCCTTTAAATCACATAGATACCCTTTAAATCACATAGAAGTACCCTTTAAATCACATAGATACGCTTTAAATCACATAGATACACAGCCTTTAAATCACATAGATACCCTTTAAATCACATAGATACACAGCCTTTAAATCACATAGATACACAGCCTTTAAATCACATAGATACACAGCCTTTAAATCACATAGATACACAGCCTTTAAATCACATAGATACACAGCCTTTAAATCACATAGATACCCTTTAAATCACATAGATACACAGCCTTTAAATCACATAGATACCCTTTAAATCACATAGATACACAGCCTTTAAATCACATAGATACCCTTTAAATCACATAGATACCCTTTAAATCACATAGATACACAGCCTTTAAATCACATAGATACCATTTAAATCACATAGAGTACCCTTTAAATCACATAGATACCCTTTAAATCACATAGATACACAGCCTTTAAATCACATAGATACCCTTTAAATCACATAGATACACAGCCTTTAAATCACATAGATACACAGCCTTTAAATCACATAGATACCCTTTAAATCACATAGATACCCTTTAAATCACACAGATACCCTTTCAATCACATAGATACACAGCCTTTAAATCACATAGATACCCTTTAAATCACATAGATACCCTTTAAATCACATAGATACACAGCCTTTAAATCACATAGATACCCTTTAAATCACATAGATACCCTTTAAATCACATAGATACACAGCCTTTAAATCACATAGATACACAGCCTTTAAATCACATAGATACCCTTTAAATCACATAGATACCCTTTAAATCACATAGATACACAGCCTTTAAATAACATAGATACCCTTTAAATCACATAGATACACAGCCTTTAAATCACATAGATACACAGCCTTTAAATCACATAGATACCCTTTAAATCACATAGATACCCTTTAAATCACATAGATACACAGCCTTTAAATCACATAGATACACAGCCTTTAAATCACATAGATACACAGCCTTTAAATCACATAGATACCCTTTAAATCACATAGATACACAGCCTTTAAATCACATAGATACACAGCCTTTAAATCACATAGATACACAGCCGTTAAATCACATAGATACACAGCCTTTAAATCACACAGATACCCTTTAAATCACATAGATACACAGGCTTTAAATCACATAGATACCCTTTAAATCACATAGATACACAGCCTTTAAATCACATAGATACCCTTTAAATCACATAGATACACAGTCTTTAAATCACATAGATACCCTTTAAATCACATAGATACACAGCCTTTAAATCACATAGATACACAGCCTTTAAATCACATAGATACACAGCCGTTAAATCACATAGATACACAGCCTTTAAATCACACAGATACCCTTTAAATCACATAGATACACAGGCTTTAAATCACATAGATACACAGCTTTAAATCACATAGATACAAATCAGCCAGCCTTTAAATCACATAGATACCCTTTAAATCACATAGATACACAGTCTTTAAATCACATAGATACCAGCTTTAAATCACATAGATACACAGCCTTTAAATCACATAGATACAAATCAGCCTTTAAATCACATAGATACCCTTTAAATCACATAGATACACAGCCTTTAAATCACATAGATACACAGCCTTTAAATCACATAGATACACAGCCTTTAAATCACATAGATACACAGCCTTTAAATCACATAGATACACAGCCTTTAAATCACATAGAAATACATAGATACCTTTAAATCACATAGATACACAGCCTTTAAATCACATAGATACCCTTTAAATCACATAGATACACAGCCTTTAAATCACATAGATACCATTTAAATCACATAGATACCCTTTAAATCACATAGATACACAGCCTTTAAATCACATAGATACCATTTAAATCACATAGAGTACCCTTTAAATCACATAGATACCCTTTAAATCACATAGATACACAGCCTTTAAATCACATAGATACCCTTTAAATCACATAGATACACAGCCTTTAAATCACATAGATACACAGCCTTTAAATCACATAGATACCCTTTAAATCACATAGATACCCTTTAAATCACACAGATACCCTTTCAATCACATAGATACACAGCCTTTAAATCACATAGATACCCTTTAAATCACATAGATACCCTTTTTAAATCACATAGATACACAGCCTTTAAATCACATAGATACACAGCCTTTAAATCACATAGATACAAATCACATAGATACCAGCCTTTAAATCACATAGATACCCTTTAAATCACATAGATACACAGCCTTTAAATCACATATATACAAATCAGCCTTTAAATCACATAGATACACAGCCTTTAAATCACATAGATACACAGCCTTTAAATCACATAGATACACAGCCTTTAAATAACATAGATACCCTTTAAATCACATAGATACAGCCTTTAAATCACATAGATACAGCCTTTAAATCACATAGATACCCTTTAAATCACATAGATACCCTTTAAATCACATAGATACACAGCCTTTAAATCACATAGATACACAAATCACATAGATACCTTTAAATCACATAGATACACAGCCTTTAAATCACATAGATACCCTTTAAATCACATAGATACCCTTTAAATCACATAGATACACAGCCTTTAAATCACATATATACACAGCCTTTAAATCACATAGATACACAGCCGTTAAATCACATAGATACACAGCCTTTAAATCACACAGATACCCTTTAAATCACATAGATACACAGGCTTTAAATCACATAGATACCCTTTAAATCACATAGATACACAGCCTTTAAATCACATAGATACCCTTTAAATCACATAGATACACAGTCTTTAAATCACATAGATACCCTTTAAATCACATAGATACACAGCCTTTAAATCACATAGATACACAGCCTTTAAATCACATAGATACACAGCCTTTAAATCACATAGATACCCTTTAAATCACATAGATACACAGTCTTTAAATCACATAGATACCCTTTAAATCACATAGATACCTAGCCTTTAAATCACATAGATACACAGCCTTTAAATCACATAGATACACAGCCTTTAAATCACATAGATACACAGCCTTTAAATCACATAGATACACAGGCTTTAAATCAAAGATACCCTTTAAATCACATAGATACACAGCCTTTAAATCACAAAGATACACTTTAAATCACATAGATACACAGCCTTTAAATCACAAAGATACACTTTAAATCACTTAGATACACAGCCTTTAAATCACAAAGATACACTTTAAATCACATAGATACCCTTTAAATCAGATAGATACACAGCCTTTAAATCACATAGATACCCTTTAAATCATACAGACATTCCTAGCTTCAGAGACATAGAGCAATAAACACACAGAGACATCATCCTGTTTGGTTAAACCCGGTAACATTATATTTCTGTGACATGATTTAGACATGTTGTGCAAAATGTTGTCCTCTTATAACATTTTAATGACTTCAGGTGTACCTACAAATACACACACACTTCTCTGAGAAGGAGGATGGCCGTTGATGACCCCCCTGACGCCATTTTCCCTCTCAGTTACAGGGAAACAGCATTTGGCGGAGCTGCAGTAATTTGCTCTCTCCTCCTCCCCTCCCCTCCCCTCCCCTCCCCTCCCCTCCCCTCTCCTCTCCTCTCCTCTCCTCTCCTCTCCTCTCCTCTCCTCTTTCCTTTCTCCTCTCCTCTCCTCCTCTGTCTTCTCCTTATCCTCTCCTCTCCTCTCCTCTGTCCTCTCCTTCTCCTCACGCTGCTGGTGTTTCTCTCACCAGTCCAAATCCCCCATTAAGGCACTCCAGGGGATACACATGCAGACTGGCTAATCACCTAACTGCTCACTATTTCACAACACACACACACGGCACAGCAGCTTCCTCCTCTGTGGATCGTAGAGACAACAGACAGGCTCATGGGAAGACTCCAGTGGGGCTTTGAAATGAAAAGCCATTATCACTACTGTACCTGTGACCACACGTCTGGTGAGACACCCTGTAAACAATACCGCTTCCTCTGGGCTCATACTGAAAATACCACAATTCAAACAACTGTAAAACTTGGAATACCAATAGGCTACTTACTGACTTTATTTCAGTAAATTAGAGACGTTATTGAATATTATTTTTACATTGATTTTGACTATAAAAACTCTACTTCCTCACTACCATCCTTTGTCATAAGAACTCCTGTGTCTAAGTCTGAGTGACTAACATTTTTGATAACATAACAGGCCCCAGGCTACACTCAATAACCCCAGAAAACAGTTTCAGGAGATTGACACCTACATAAAGCTGAAAACAAAGGGGAGAATAAGTAGATACATTTATCCCAAAAGAGGTGTGATCTGCAAACCAGGTTTCTGTGAGAGCAGGGTGTCAGGAACAAGCACTTATGATTCTGCATAGGAGCTCGTCAGCTACCTACTGCCATATATAACGATCAGTTAGGAGAGTCATCATTAGGGGAGGTTATAGTGAATGTACTGGGGGGGAAACCATACAAAGGAACATATCGCAAATAAACAAATCATTTGGGAATGGGACAATCCCAAAGACGCTTTTCAGTTGGTTTTTGAACCTTGGGATGAATAGGTCCAAACCAATAAACATGTGTGGGGGGAAAGAAACTACCACAGATAAAACAGCGAATGAAAAAATAACTGGAACGGTATAGTCAAAACAAGAGAGAAAGGAGGAGAAAAAGAGAAAATAAAAGCCTGTGTGTGTAAAGGAAAAAATATCCCTGAGCTATATAGACTGGACAACACAGCAGAGTTAGGAGCTGCCTGGACTGCCACAACCACATGGAACAACAGAACAATTGCGTCCCAGAATCTAGTCAGTTTACAGTTTTATTGTAACTGAGTGTTTTAGAGACATGGTTTTCATTTCAGGAGGAGAGCTTAGCCTCTGACGACCAAATCACAGACCGCCACAGTATTTACACTCACTTTAATTGTTCCTGGACTGGACGGAATAAAAAACATTTGACGAGCCACCTCTGTTTTGGGTTTCGATACGAAAGACGTTGGCGTCTTTCCTGCTGTTTAAGGTCTTTAAACAATGGAATACCTACAGGAGAAATACTGTACAGATTCCCTCTAACTGTTCCCAGTGGTTCCGATCAACACACACCAGATTAAAGTCATTACTGACCCTTAAAGCTACAGTCTGGGATTCTGTTTTTTCCCCCAGCTAAATTGGTGAATATCAAGCATTGAAATTACCATTGAAAACACAACCCCAGATTATAGACTGTAGCTTTCAAAGCCCAGACATAATTTAACAAGGCCACTTTAATGTCCTCCATCCATGTTCGGTGTGCCAGCCACAGACCTATACTGTATATTGGTGCCCAAATTCCCAAAACAATGAATTTAGCAGTATTGATTGTATTATTCTTTGAGCATAGGAACATAGTATTAGCCATGGCAACATGTGCAGAATTGCAGAAAATTAGCTTTAAAACAGAAATAATTTCTCTAATCTTAAAAATGTACAAATTTCTCTACACAGCCAAGATGAGGGGCTCTAAAATTCAGCCGCGCTGACTGTCCGACCGTGCCCATTGCCCCTGCCACGTCCACCACCTAAGCTCCTTTCTGATCCTGAAAAAAACCCTGCAAGTGGGAAAAAAATAATGGTTGCATCCTAAATCACACTCTATACCCTACATCGTTCACTCCTTTTGTCCAGTACCCTATGGGCCCTGGACAATAGTACTGCACTATATAGGGAATAGGGTGCCATTTGAAATGCAAATCATGTCATTTTGGAGAATCTCTGGCATCCACCGAGACAGAAATTGGCGAGAAATTTGCAGCGCAAAAGTTTTTCCGGTTCTTGTGTGCATCTGGCTCGTCATCATTATGGATGATTATGCAAGTAAACACAGTGTATAAGGATGACTAACCCCATTGAGGAAACCACTGAAAATAAACCATAGTATATACAGTACACAGTTTATTAGGTACACCACCCCATTCACGAAAATGGTTTGCTCCTACTGACAATGAGTCACGTGGCTTGCTCTATAAAGCAGGCAGACAGGCATCGAGGCATTCAGTTACTGTTCGCTTGAATGTTAAAATGGGTCAAACGAGTGACCTAAGCAACTTTGAGCGTGGTGCAGTGGTATGATCGCTGGTGTCAGGCGCGCCGGTTACAGTATCTCAGAAACGTTCTGGGCTTTTGGGCTTTTCACACACAACAGTGTCTAGGGATTACAGAGAATGGTGCGACAAACAAAAAAAAACAGTCCTGTGGGCAAAAACAGCCTGTCGATGAGAGGTCAAATAAAAATGTCAAAAATCGTGCAAGCTACAGTTGTGTGCAGAACGGCATCTCGCAATGCACAACTCGTCAATCCTTGTTACGGATGGGCTACTGCAGCAGATGACCACACCAGGTACCACTCTAAAAACGAGAAGACGTGATGGCCTGGTCCGATGCATCCCAGTTCCTGTTGAATCAGGATTTGGCGTAATCCTGCCAGGTGTCAACAGTACATACAGGTGGCGGTGGTGTCATTTAAAAATTGTATTTATTTAACCCTTATTTAACCAGGTACGTTGACTGAGTATGGGGAATGTTTTCCTGGCACGGGTTAGGTCCTTTCATACCAATTGAACAATGTTTCCATGCCCGAAGAATTCAAGCTGTGCTGGAGGCAAAGTGGGGTCTGAACCAGTACTAGATGGGTGTACCCAATAAACTGGCCCCTGAATGTACATACAGTATATTTGCTGTATAATAAAAGTATGTATTATTACAATTATACTGCGCTTAACTGTGAGATACACAGCTTAAATCTGTATTATCATTCATATTACAAGGGGGAATAGTAGTAGTTAATTAAAATAACTGAATAACTTAAAATAACAGTAAAGGTCTTCACTCAGGTCTAAGTGGATTTATAACAACCATTTTCTCCTCTACTACTGGGAAAACACTTAAATCACAGCCCCTGAATTAAATAAGAATCACAGAAAAAATGACTTTTCTGACTCAGTTATTATGACATGAATCAATATCTATGAAATTGGGGCAAACTCACTAAATGAAGTGAGTGAAATAGGAAATGTGTATTTCATAGTTGAGCTATGAGCATTACTGCTGCACTTCTGGTATGAAGTATTGGAAACCACTGGAGTCGAACTGTGCAAGCCCTGAATGCAAAATATTTCCCTAATGTAACTGGCTGCAACACATGCATGCACACGCACGCACACACACACACACACACACACACACACACACACACACACACACACACACACACACACACACACACACACACACACACACACACACACACACACACAATATCAGTGTGTTCTTCACAGTGCAACCCATCTGGTCCAAGTTAAGTGTAACATAGAAAGCTCATTCAGATATAGTGAGTGTAGATGCAAACTTGGCAAGGCCCTCTCCTCCACTCTCCCTCTCCCCCACTCTCCCTCTCCTCCAGTCTCCCTCTCCCCTGATTTCACGTCTAGACATCATATTGGAAAATGGCAAGCACACCACAAATACAAAAGGAATGCGGCAGCAGCAGCACGGCTGATACTATCCTTTATGGAAGAGAACACGTCTACCTGTTTTCGATAGAAGGGTGTATAGGTGGAGTGGGTTTATATTGGTGGTTACGTCACTTAACTGTAATGGAAAACAAATGCCAGCGTGGTCTAAAGTATAACCTCAGTGTTTCATTAATGCCTAATCAGGACAATATGGCGAGCTGTGTTGGGGAAACAGGACCAAGTAGAATCAGGACAATATGATGAGCTGTGTTGGGGAAACAGGACCAAGTAGAATCAGGACAATATGATGAGCTGTGTTGGGGAAACAGGACCAAGTAGAATCAGGACAATATGATGAGCTGTGTTGGGGAAACAGGACCAAGTAGAATCAGGACAATATGATGAGCTGTGCTGGGAAACAGGACCAAGTAGAATCAGGACAATATGATGAGCTGTGTTGGGGAAACAGGACCAAGTAGAATCAGGACAATATGATGAGCTGTGTTGGGGAAACAGGACCAAGTAGAATCAGGACAATGTGATGAGCTGTGTTGATGAAACAGGACCAAGTAGAATCAGGACAATATGATGAGCTGTGTTGATGAAACAGGACCAAGTAGATCAGGACAATATGATGAGCTGTGTTGGGGAAACAGGACCAAGTAGAATCAGGATAATATGATGAGCTGTGTTGGGGAAACAGGACCAAGTAGAATCAGGACAATATGATGAGCTGTGTTGGGGAAACAGGACCAAGTAGAATCAGGACAATATGATGAGCTGTGTTGGGGAAACAGGACCAAGTAGAATCAGGACAATATGATGAGCTGTGTTGGGGAAACAGGACCAAGTAGAATCAGGACAATATGATGAGCTGTGTTGGGGAAACAGGACCAAGTAGAATCAGGACAATATGATGAGCTGTGTTGATGAAACAGGACCAAGTAGAGGAACCCAAGTCTGTGTGTGTCAGGCCAGGGGCTGGATGGGCATCAAATAGTACACTGAATACAGACACACACCATAGCTTTTAACACACAGTCTGAATACAGATACACACACACCATGGGCATCACACAGTGTGAATACAGACACACACACACACACACACCATGGTCATCACACAGTGTGAATACAGACACATACACACCATGGTCATCACACAGTGTGAATACAGACACACACACACACCATGGTCATCACACAGTGTGAATACAGACACACACACACCATGGTCATCACACAGTGTGAATACAGACAAGCAGGTTAGAGTAAATATCTAACACAGACTGATGGGGTTTCATTGACTTTGTACAATAATGGGTATGCATGGTCTGAAGGCAAAATGAAAAGAACTCGACAGATAGACAGAGTCAGACACAAAGGGAGAGAGGAGGTAAAGGACTAACTAACTGACAGAAAGACACATTGACATGGACAAAAAAGAGCAAGACATTTACTCAGACAGGAGAGAGAGAGAGAGAGAGAGAGAGAGAGAGAGAGAGAGAGAGAGAGAGAGAGAGAGAGAGAGAGAGAGAGAGAGAGAGAGAGAGAGAGAGAGAGAGAGAGAGAGAGCATTTATTCAGACAAGAGGGAGAGAGAGAGAGCATTTACTCAGACAGGAGGGAGAGAGAGAGAGAGAGAGAGAGAGAGAGAGAGAGAGAGAGAGAGAGTCACTCTATGTGAGTGCAAGGTGAGATAGAGAATATCAACCCACCAGGAGGAACTGGGTGAACTCTCCATAGCTGAGGTGCTTGGTCCTCTCCGTGCCGAAGTGCAGCCGCATGAACTCAGAATCCCAGTTAAAGGGGATGTGCTGATGGTTGGTGGTCTGGCTGAAGACCTGCTTCACATCCTCTGAGGAGAGACCAGACAAGGCAGGCACCTTTAATGAAATCAGTCCCCTTTTTAATCTGACCCTGTTGACAAACAGACTATTGTAGATGGCTGGTTAGCAGTAGCATTGCTTCACAAGACTCAGTTACTTGCAGACATGGGAGACAATGTTGTGTATTATGTCAGGAAGAAATGTGCTATTATTTTCTATGAAATCGTAGAAATTATCATCATTGACTAGATTATTTTTTATAGATTTCATATTAGAAAAGTATGCGTTAATAATTACGAAGGTTACAGGTCCCTGAAACCATAGGTCTAAACAACGATGATGGATAGATATCTGATGGAAGCATTAGACAGTACTGAAGGCCTACCGTAGCTATAAAATATGCAAAGCTATGTGATTATACACTTTTCATATTCTGTAGAGGTAATGTAGGTGGGAGACATTGAACACCAGCCCAAATGATTACAGCCTCATCAGAGAAACCAAAACAACAGATAGGCAGAAAGAAACCACTAAACAAAAAACATGTTTCATCCCCTAGCATGTATCAGTGAATGAATAACTTAAAGAGAAATGAGAGAGGGGATCCGTACCAAATTGCACCCTATTCTATAAATACCTTTGATCGATAGTAGTGCACTATTTAGGGAATAGTTATGTCATTTGGGACACAGCCCAGAGAAATGGTAGTGAGATTTCTTTCCCCAGCCAGATCAGGCCATACCTTTCGGAACAAGACAGCCAGCAGGTTTTACACTTTAATGAGGCAATAAAAATGCTGCATTTACTGGGCAGTGTAACACTGCAGTGCCATTCCCTATTCCAGACCTGCCGTTTATATTATCAGCCTTTATGGACCTGTCAACATTCAGGCAACCTTTTATTCTTCTCTTTTTTGGTCTCTTTGGCTGAACTACAATCCCGTTTTAATGTGTGTTGCATGTCACAGTTTAATTAACTCTATTCCACGAAATTATGGATTTACCTTTTATAAAACACTTAAAATTAACATCCCTTCATGTAAAAATATCTGTTTTTCCGCGATCACTTAATAGGAATTACACAGGTTATTAACAAACAAGAAAACAACGTAGAAAAATGTAATAAAAATGTATACCAAAAACAAACGGTCTTTAATGCAGCTAAGCCACAGCAATTCCTGCTTTCAATACGTTATAAAGGAGTGACTTGTTATTTTGGTCGAGATGGAGAAGGCCACTTCATCTAATGAAAAATTGAAGAAAGAGATAAAATCATGTAATGGATCACAATAAAGCGACTTTGACAAGACCATAATCTCAATCACAAGTTATTTGCTTTCAGTGAAATGGTAGCTGAACGTGAGCGATAAACAGCAGCGTATGGGCATGTGTAATGTTTTTCATGCAATTTTCCACTTCTTGTTGCATCTCCTAGCGTAGCCACGGTAGCGTCGGGGTAGGCTATATTCATTAACCTTTCAGAAGGCAGAAAAACAACAGAGCTTTTAATTACCAAACCAGATACACCACGTCACTGATAAATAGTGTAATTGCTCCTTTTAAATATGAACATTTACATATGTGCATACATAATCAACCACAATGATCTTACTCCCTGCCGACTACCAACAATTAGAATGGAATTTACTTTCTCTCTGTTTGTGCCCAAGATATGTGCGCCGCATTTCAAATCAGTCCTAATGTGCTAATTTGGCATACCTACAGAAGGCAAAATTAAGGTTGTTTAAATCAATTAGGGAAATGTGAATCACGTACAAATGTCTCCTCTTCTCACCTCTGGGCTTGGAGCCTTCTAGGTAATGGTCCCAATCACAAACACACTCCCCTCCTCTCCGACAGACAGACAGGCATGTCTTCTCCCCCTCCACCCCTCCAAAACCAATATCTGTCATCTCCATCATCTCCATAGGGGTGCTTACACTGTCACCTTCATAGGGGCTAAGGTTACTGTCATTGATTCTGATGGTTATATGTGACAATATTATTTTTTAGGTCATTTTGTTTTTTAGTAAAAGTGATGTCTTTTTACCTCTTCCAAAAAAAACAAAGTAAAAAAATGTCCAATGAAATGTACTTTCAGTAAATAAAATAACTTCTACAGAACAGCTTTAAGAATTCCTCCTTCACTTCAATATAATATCCTAGCTATAAGTGTCCACATTGTTTTGTTCTTCAGCGGTCACAAATCAAACCTGGGGGTTGGAAATAGAGCTGTCAATCAAATCAGAGGGAACGTTACGTACCGTAGGTGGCTGCTCCTTTGCCCGTCTTGTCGAACAGCAGGAAGGCGACCACGTAGAGAGCATCTGGGGCACAGAGGACCGACTCAAAGGCCACAAACTCCTGGAAGGAGATCAACCTGATGGAAAGAGAGAGAAAGAGAGACAGACAGACAGACAGACAGACAGACAGACAGACAGACAGACAGACAGACAGACAGACAGACAGACAGACAGACAGACAGACAGGAAGGTGAATGTTAGGATATCCTAAAGGTCTACAGATAATGTCCTGTTCCACAATGAAAAAGCAGAGGACTATCAGTAAAACAAGCAAAAAATGGATACAAACGTAGTAGTTTGTACTTGTTCATACATGACACATTTTACAGCACGTGTAGTGTAATCATTAAGAAGAGAACTATACAAGTTCCAATGTATAACACTGGGCTTTACTGGGTGACAAAACCAAAAAACAGAACAGCCTATCAATATATGTCCATCTTAATTCAAGTAGGCCACTTCTCAGCTGAGTGAAATGTCCTAAATCCATTGAGTATGACTATAGGAAAATGAAAACATTAAACAAGGTTTGGAAAGAACTCTGTTCTTCAGTATAGTGTGCCAGTCTGAGTTGGCTGCTATAACGTTGACGGGCAACTTTACACATGTAAAAAGGATTAAATATGATGTTTTACATTTCCCCCTCTGCCATTATAAACAGGTGTACAAGCACAAAGGGGAGTTTTGAACGGATATCCTTTCACTATATTTCAGCACAAAAATATACATTTGTGCACAAACCCAACAATGTACTAGGAAGGGTGAATTCTCTCTTGCTCTCTCTCCCTTTCTCTTCTCAATCTTTTCACTCTCTCTCTCTCTCTCTCTCTCTCTCTCTCTCTCTCTCTCTCTCGATGTGTAGGCTACAGTATGTATGTGTCATTAATACCATTGTACTACACTTCTCTCTAATATGCCCACATCATCTATAACAAAGGGAGAATACACCAACTGATCCATGGGAGCCCTGGGGACCCCGGCGCAATCTAGTCTTAATTCATGCTCGGTTCAAAGTTGCCTCAAGTCCATTATGAATTTCACAAATGGATACTATAATTACGCAGGGTCAGTCCTAAAGAGCAGTCCCCTGAGCATGCATCTGCAATCTATTTCAATTTCCAGGGGAGCGATGATTACATTTTTCTGGCAACTCTAATTAATTTTGTTACTGATGAAATTCAAAGATGGATTCATTTGGAATGTGTAGGCTTGTAGGCTTGTAGGCTTGTAGGCTTGTAGGCATGCTCTGCCTGCCTTACAGTGTAGAAAAAACTGCTGTGTTGAAAAGTCAAGAGTAATTGTTATATTAACTAAGCGAGCTGACAGTTTTAGAACAGGGGCCTGTTGGTAGGGAGTGGGTGGAGGGATACAAAAGCGTGCTGCTGAGTCCATGCATCGGCTGTTAGAGGAAAGCTAACATATTTACAGCTCTCGCGGCTGGAAGCATATTGAACGTTGAAAAGGAACATCTTCTGAAACATAACAATTACCAATTTGGAAGGTAATTTCATGAGTTACTGTTTGACAATAATACAGACTAGTGCGGGGGAGAAAACAGATACTGTCTAAAATGCCTCAAATAAGACGAGGAAGTACAGTATGCATATCAGCTTACATTCATTTATGTTGTTAGCATTTCAGTATTTTTCTAGACATGGATTATGAGCATTTTACTGAAACTTACACTGCTGTTGATTATCAGGGGTATTCAGATGACATTGGGAGAAGGAGATGTGAGTGTTCAGGGGGTATATCACACACACACACACACACACACACACACACACACACACACACACACACACACACACACACACACACACACACACACACACACACACACACACACACACACACACACACACACACACACACACACACACACACACACACACACACACACACACACAGTGGTGATTGTGCCAGGGATGAGGCTTATGATGGTTGATTAGCATTGCTATGACTACTACAAAACAATTACCCCCCAAAAAGAGAGGGCATCACTTTGCAATGCAGACCAAACCAAGATTCCAATAATCAAATCAACCAACAGTATCTACCAACCATCAACTTATATGGCACGGGACCAGGTTTTTTCTAGGCATGTCCATGGTCTGGGTAAACAGTGCACAAACATATGCATTTACGAACATGAGACTATGTTTCTGGGAAATGTATTACGTACACAGTTAATGCTATACCACATGTACGGGATTGTTATTCACTTTAAATCTTAGTCTGAGTCAGAGGTCAACAAAGGTTGAAAGTGTCCCTCTGTACGAAGTCAATGTGGAAGTAGACATCCTTGATGTCTTTGTTTGAGGGTGTCTATGAAAGTCTCGACTTTACTGTCATCTTCAGCAGCTAGCGAGGGTCTAGAACACTGTTAACAGCATAAACATTTGGGCGGATTAGGTTGGAGCGACAGCTTGTATCCCTGCTAGTAAAAGGTAAGACGATCCCTTCAATAAACCCCCTGTCCCTGCTATTGTCACTGACAGCCTTCCACCCAGAGGTGACTGCTGGCTAGCTGACTGACTGGCTGGCTAGCTGTCCGGCTGGTGGGCTGGATGCTTTGGGTTCTTCCAAGCAGACCACACCAAAATGCACATGGTTGGCTGGGAGGACTGCTATTTTCCCAGCATGCTCTCTTTACAAAGTTTTAACCCCAGAGACTAACCTCAGAGGGTTTGAAGAGGTTTCCATCGGAAAAAAAGAGAGAAAGAAGTGTGTATGTGAGAGAGAGAGGGGGGGGGGAGAGACACAGAGAGAGAGGGAGAGAGAGAGAGAGAGAGAGAGAGAGAGAGAGAGAGAGAGAGAGAGAGAGAGAGAGAGAGAGAGAGAGAGAGAGAGAGAGAGAGGGAAAGAGAGGAAAGAGAGGGGGAGAGAGAGAGAGGGGGAGAGAGAGAGAGAGAGAGAGAGAGAGAGAGAGAGAGAGAGAGAGAGGAGAGGAGGGAAACATCTCTGACACATCTTTGAGACAGAAGTAGGGATGTCTACATGTGCTGAATGAGTAATTTGCAGACATAGAGAGGGAGTGTATCTATCTCAACCAGCCAAGTCTGGGGAGGGTGAATAACAAGAGAGAAAAGTGATTTCCAGGCAGAGAGACTGTGATGGCTGTCAGTGAGTGTATCACCTGATTTACACAGTCACAGAGGGAGGCAAAGAAATGCATTACACTGTTTACGTACATCCAAACCCCCTCTACTCACAAAAACGATTACCCCGTCCTGACTCATCTCTGTGAAATGGAATCCTACCTGGGGTAAAAACAGAGGCAGACGCATTGGCAAGAAAAAATGTATGCAGTATGCATATCCTGAAAAAGACTAATTTTAACTAGAGGGAGTATATCATAATATGATTGTGTAAGTGGCTTGTTTCCTTACTTTCTTTTTTGTCAGGGAGGTCACTCAACAGGTTCTTGCCAATACTTGAAAAACAATGCGTTCCTGTTTTCCGTGAACATAAAAGGGGGTGATGTTGACACGCGTAGCCATTGTCTGTTCTCTCTTCCGCACTAGGCATAATCATCCATCTCATTGTCTAGTGAAATCAGAATGTCTTAAAAAAAAAAACGAGCTAAAACAAAATACATGACGACTAACCTACGGTGCCAACTGTAAACAAAATGGACGCATTCAAACAAAGGTTTCTGATTTCGTGGCTTTGATCAAACCATCAAAGGAGACATTTCTGCTTCCTTATCATTTGGTATCCCCTACCCACCACCTGACCACACCAAATTAAGTTTAGATACAGAGACCAAGCCATGGTTTCCTAATAGATTTATCCCTTAATAGCAGTTTTGCTGCCGCCATTTATCTGGCTCGCAAAGCCGCACAATGCAGGAGTGCTGAATGGCATGGGCAATTACAGTGCATGTGTGCAGCCAGCCTCCACTCCATTTTAAAGCAGGCTTTCATAATGTGAGCAACATGACCGCATGCACTCTGCTCTTTGCCGGAGCCCAGGTGGTTGCCATGGCAACACACTTTTTCTTTTTGACTTACTCTAACAATTTATTGCCCGTCATTATGTATCATTAAAAACATACATATTAATGCAAAACACAGGGGTGATGGGGGTTAAGGGGAGAGGAGGAAAGATGAGATGAATTAAGGTACAACAACCAACAGGAGGAACAGAACAACACCTGACAAAGGGCCTTTGAGGATTTCTAAGAGTTTATTTTTGAAACATAATAAATCAAATAAATCAGTGGTAAATAAATTCATCATGAGCAAAAAAATATATATAATATTTGGGTTGCATCCTGTGCATTAGAAAATAAGGGCTAGGCCCTATCTATAACCCTAGCAGTACTCCAGGCCCTATCTATAACTCTAGCAGTACTCCAGGCCCTATCTATAACCCTAGCAGTATTCCAGGCCCTATCTATAACCCTAGCAGTACTCCGGGCCCTATCTATAACCCTAGCAGTACTCCAGGCCCTATCTATAACCCTAGCAGTACTCCAGGCCCTATCTATAACCCTAGCAGTACCCCGAGCCCTATCTATAACCCTAGCAGTACTCCAGGCCCTATCTATAACCCTAGCAGTACTCCAGGCCCTATCTATTACTCTAGCAGTACTCCAGGCCCTATCTATAACCCTAGAAGTACTCCAGGCCCTATCTATAACCCTAGCAGTACTCCAGGCCCTATCTATAACTCTGGTAGTACTCCAGGCCCTATCTATAACCCTAGCAGTACCCTGAGCCCTATCTATAACCCTAACAGTACTCCAGGCCCTATCTATAACTCTGGTAGTACTCCAGGCCCTATCTATAACCCTAGCAGTACCCCGAGCCCTATCTATAACCCTAGCAGTACTCCTGGCCCTATCTATAACCCTGGTAGTACTCCAGGCCCTATCTATAACCCTAGCAGTACTCCAGGCCCTATTTATAACTCTGGTAGTACTCCAGGCCCTATCTATAACCCTAGCAGTACCCCGAGCCCTATCTATAACCCTAACAGTATTCCAGGCCCTATCTATAACCCTCTGGTAGTACTCCAGGCCCTATCTATAACCCTCGCAGTACTCCAGGCCCTATCTATAACCCTAGCAGTACTCCATGCCCTATCTATAACCCTAGCAGTACTCCACGCCCTATCTATAACCCTAGCAGTACTCCGGGCCCTATCTATAAACCTAGCAGTACTCCAGGCCCTATCTATAACCCTAGCAGTACTCCAGGCCCTATCTATAACCCTAGCAGTACTCCAGGACCTATCTATAACCCTAGCAGTACTCCAGGCCCTATCTATAACTCTAGCAGTACTCCAGGCCCTATCTATAAACCTAGCAGTACTCCAGGCCCTATCTATAACCCTAGCAGTACTCCAGGCCCTATCTATAACCCTAGCAGTACTCCAGGCCCTATCTATAACCCTAGCAGTACTCCAGGCCCTATCTATAACCCTAGCAGTACTCCAGGCCCTATCTATAACTCTAGCAGTACTCCAGGCCCTATCTATAGCCCTAGCAGTATTGCAGGCCCTATCTATAACTCTGGTAGTACTCCAGGCCCTATCTATAACCCAAGCAGTACCCCGGGCCCTATCTATAGCCCTAGCAGTACTCCAGGCCCTATCTATAACCCTAGCAGTACTCCAGGCCCTATCTATAACCCTAGCAGTAGTCCAGGCCCTATCTATAACCCTAGCAGTACTCCAGGCCCTATCTATTACTCTAGCAGTACTCCAGGCCCTATCTATAACCCTAGCAGTATTCCAGGCCCTATCTATAACCCTGGTAGTACTCCAGGCCCTATCTATAACCCTAGCAGTACTCCAGGCCCTATCTATAACCCTAGCAGTACTCCAGGCCCTATCTATAACCCTAGCAGTACTCCAGGCCCTTTCTATAACCCTAGCAGTAGTTCAGGCCCTATCTATAACCCTAGCAGTACTCCATGCCCTATCTATAACCCTAGCAGTACCCGGGCCCTATCTATAACCCTAGCAGTATTCCAGGCCCTATCTATAACCCTGGTAGTACTCCAGGCCCTATCTATAACCCTAGCAGTACTCCAGGCCCTATCTATAACTCTGGTAGTACTCCAGGCCCTATCTATAACCCTAGCAGTACCCCGAGCCCAATCTATAACCCTAACAGTACTCCAGGCCCTATCTATAACCCTAGCAGTACTCCAGGCCCTATCTATAACCCTAGCAGTACTCCAGGCCCTATCTATAGCCCTAGCAGTACTCCAGGCCCTATCTATAACCCTAGCAGTACTCCAGGCCCTATCTATAACTCTAGCAGTACTCCAGGCCCTATCTATTACTCTAGCAGTACTCCAGGCCCTATCTATTACTCTAGCAGTACTCCAGGCCCTATCTATAACCCTAGCAGTACTCCAGGCCCTATCTATAACCCTAGCAGTACTCCAGGCCCTATCTATAACCCTAGCAGTACTCCAGGCCCTATCTATAACCCTAGCAGTACTCCAGGCCCTATCTATAACCCTAGCAGTACTCCAGACCCTATCTATAACCCTAGCAGTACTCCAGGCCCTATCTATTACTCTAGCAGTACTCCAGGCCCTATCTATAACCCTAGCAGTACTCCAGGCCCTATCTATAACCCTAGCAGTACTCCAGGCCCTATCTATAACCCTAGCAGTACCCCGGGCCCTATCTATAACCCTAGCAGTATTCCAGGCCCTATCTGTAACCCTGGTAGTACTCCAGGCCCTATCTATAACCCTAGCAGTACTCCAGGCCCTATCTATAACTCTGGTAGTACTCCAGGCCCTATCTATAACTCTGGTAGTACTCCAGGCCCTATCTATAACCCTAGCAGTACCCCAAGCCCTATCTATAACCCTAACAGTACTCCAGGCCCTATCTATAACCCTAGCAGTACTCCAGGCCCTATCTATAACCCTAGCAGTACTCCAGGCCCTATCTATAACCCTAGCAGTACTCCAGGCCCTATCTATAACTCTAGCAGTACTCCAGGCCCTATCTATAACCCTAGCAGTACTCCAGGCCCTATCTATAACCCTAGCAGTACTCCAGGCCCTATCTATAACCCTAGCAGTACTCCAGGCCCTATCTATAACCCTAGCAGTACTCCAGGCCCTATCTATAACCCTAGCAGTACTCCAGGCCCTATCTATAACCCTAGCAGTACTCCAGGCCCTATCTATTACTCTAGCAGTACTCCAGGCAATATCTGTAACCATATCTGTAATCCAGGCCCTTGATATAACCCTAGCAGTACTCCAGGTTGTTGTTGTAACCAACCTTTAGCTAGGCATAAAGCCTGGACTTTTTCCTGGTCAGGGCCTGTATTCACAAAGCTTTGTGAGATGGTTAAAAGGCCAAACTGATCCTAGATCAGCACACATTCTCTGATACGCTTTGTGATACGAGCCCTGGTCGTCTGTCCATCATACCCACCCATCTTTCTTCTGGTCCACCACCCCAGCCAGCAGTGAGGTGGCCTCGTCAGACAGCCTGATGTCAGTGTGTGCATAGAGAAACCGGGCCACAAAGTCCTCTGGAGACATGAAGGCCTCATTGTTCTTCTGGATGCTGGCATACTGCAACAGCAAACACGCACAGAAAGACAGACAGACAGACAGACAGACAGACAGACAGACAGACAGACAGACAGACAGACAGACAGACAGACAGACAGACAGACAGACAGACAGACAGACAGACAGACAGACAGACAGACAGACAGACAGCATAATTGATCTGTTAATAAGTGATCTATTGGTCAAGAAAGACACTGACGCTGACTGTTTCAATCCTTTGGGCAGACACCTAACTTGCAATCATTCACACGTAACTCAAGACTTTAATAGGCATAAATCATGCAATGATGTCAATGGTAGAAATTCAAGCTGTGTGCAGGGATCTCAAGTTAGGATTCAGACCTCAATGGAGAAAACCAGAAATGTGCTATTGACTCTTGTTTTTGTGACTTGAACCAGAAGAAGCCTACAAATAAATGCAATATTAGTAGTGGCTTTCCAGTACACAAAGTTGGCTTGTATCCAGTGAGCTAAGGAAATGTTGTTGATCCATAGGCAAATTGATTCTTATACAACTGACCTTTATGAAAATAGCTTTCAGCTCAGTAGGGTCAGCCCTCTTTTGTCCCTGGAGAAAGAAATTACATACACATTATCATCACATAATCAACAACCAAGCTCTGTGGTAATAACCTGAAACGAATACACTTCTTTAATTTGCAATTCTGTTGAAGCACTCATTGAAGCCCTCTTGGGTGTCTTCACCTGCACACCATCTTATCTGTTTTTTATCTGCACTGTTATTTTTAATCCCAGGCCCCTGTCCCCGCAGGGGGCCTTTTCCCTTTTGGTCGGCCATCATTGTAGATAATAATTTATTCTTAACTGAGTTAAATAAAGGTTCAATAAATAAAAATAATCTTTGTAACTTGTCTTTTTTGTGCGAATAAATAAAAATACTAAATAAAATGGATAGGCCTATAGGCATAGGCTACTAGGATAATGTTTTCTTGTTACAGTAAGATGTTTTCCCCACTTTGCAATACAAGTAAGAAACGCTAATCTTGTACTTATAATAACATCCCCCTGTTAAACTGTTAATAATTACTGTAGGAAAAAAAAGTTTTAAAAAATGTATTAGGATATGCAGCATTATTGAGACCTTTGATATTTATGACTCAATGAATTCCTGAATGTCTTCATTTTAGTTTTATGCTTTTCAACTTCATTGTGCTCTTTTTGTTTATACCTTTCATAGTAGACATACAGTGGCTTGTGAAAGTATTCACCCCCCTCCACATTTTTCCTGTTTGTTGACTTACACGCTGGAATTAAAATAGATTTTTGGGGGATTTGTATCATTTTATTTACACAACATGCGTACCACTTTGAAGATGCAGGATATGTTTTATTGTGAAACAAACAAGAAATAAGACAAAAAAAATGAAAAACTTGAGCGTGCATAACTATACACCCAGCATACCATCTGAATACGCCCAGTACAGCAATGTCTTCAGCAAAATCAAGGCCTCCACTCTGCCACCACATCGCCCACGGGACTGTGCTACTGACTTACTCCCTGGAAGGTCCCCATCGAAGGGCCGAGTTTACCCCCTATCTATCCCGGAAAATGAGGCAATAGAGAACTACCTTGATGAAACACTCAAACGGTTTCATTCGTCCTTCTTCCCCGGCTGAGTCCAGCTTCTTCTTCTTGGAAAAAAGGACAGTGGTCTCCGATCATGTATTGATTAGCGTTCTCTGAATGATGTCAAGAACCGTCTTCCTCTGATCCCAGCAACCCTTGAACAAGTGGACCGTGCCAACATCTAAACAAAACTCAACCTGCAAAGTGCATATAACCTTGTCCGTATACGTGAAGGCGACGAATGGAAGACGGCCTTTATCACCGCACGAGGGCACTACGAATACCTGGTCATGCCCTATGGCCTTACTAACGCCCCCGCCGTCTTCCAATCCTTTATGAACAAGGTTTTCCAGGATGTGATCAACAGCTTTCTCATCGTCTACATTGATGACATCCTGATTTACTCCCTAAAGGAACACATACAGCATGTGGAAAAGGTACTTTAACAGCTCCTTGACCATAACCTTTATGTGAAGACTGAAAAGAGCACCTTCCGTGTAAACCTCAACACCTTGAACCTCGGGTTCGTACTGACACCTGGAGGGGTCAGCATGTATGAGAACAAAGTCCCTGCCGTCAGTAACTGGCCCAAACCCACCACCGCTAAGGAACTCCAACGTTTCATTGGGTTCTCCAACTACTATCGCCGGTTCAACTTCAGTTCCACTGCCGCTCCCATCACTGCCCTTACCAGCCAAAAAGAGCCAGACCTTTCAATGGACTGATACAGCCCTGAATATTTCCAGCAACTTGAAATGTCGCTACAGCTCAGCTCCTGTCCTTCTCCAACCTGATCCGACCCTTCCTTTCACCCTGGAGGTGCTTCTGAAGTAGGAGTAGGAGCCATACTCTTTCAGCGGGTGGGAACACCTCCAAAATCACATCCCTGTGCCTTCTTCTCCCGGAAGTTATCCTCCACTGAGAGGAATTACAATGTGGGGAACAGAACTCCTCGCCATCAAGCCAGCCCTCGAAGAGTGGCGCCACTGGTTGGAGGGCGCACAACATCCTTTTCTCTTCCTAACAGATCATTGTAATCTAGAATATATCAGAGGGGCCAAGAGGTTAAACTCCATACAAGCCTGCTGCGCTCCTCTTCACACACTTTCATGCTACTTACATCCCTGGCAAGAAACGTAAAAGCTGATGCTCTCTTCCGCCAGTTTGACCTTCCGACCAGTAAGTCCGGTCCAACACCCATTCTTCATTCCTCTTGCATTATGGGGCCGGTACAGTGTGAGGTTCACTCTGCCATACAAGAAGCCCTCACCTCAGACACAGCTCCTCCTGAGACACCAGCTGGGAGGAGTTACGTACCAGCAGCTGTTAGGCCCCAACTGATGCAATGGTGTCACATGTCCTTTGGGTCAGGACATCCGGGCATTACACAAACCACCAAACATCTAGCCCGTAAGTTCTGGTGGTCCTCACTGGCATCTGACGTAAGGGATTACATGCTCTCCTGTCCATTCTGCGCCCAAACCAAAAGCCCTTGTTATCTCCCTTCCAGTAAGCTTCAACCTTTGCCAATACCTCACAGACCCTGGTCCCACATAGCTGTTGACTTCATCACAGACCTTCCTGAATCCTCTGGTAACACCACCATCCTTGTCATAGTAGACCGTTTTTCAAAAATGTGTCATCTGGTTCCTCTTCCTCATTTACCCTACACCATGGAATTGGCTGAGTGTAAGTTCCAGCAGGTGTTCCGTCTTATGGGATTCCGGAGGACATCATCTCTGACCGCGGGCCCCAGTTTGTCACCTGGGTGTGGCAAGCCTTCTGTGACCCGACCGGGGGTCGCCCTCAGCCTCTCCTCCGGGTACCGTCCCCAGACCAACCGGCAGACGGAACACCTGAATCAAAAAATAGGGAAGTACCTCCGCCAACAATATTCTGCCTTTCCACACGACTGGAGTCGGTATATGGCCTGGGCCGAATACGCTCATAACTCACTCATGCATTCATCCCTCCGCCTTACTCTGTTTCAGTGTGTACTTGGTTACCAACCCCCCATGTTTCCTTGGGAAGTGGAGCCTGGTACTGTCCCAGCTGTCAACGACTAGTTTCGGGGTAGTGAGCGGGTATGGGAGACCGCTCACAGGCATCTGCAGGAGGCCTCTAATACCCAGAAACGCTTTGTTGACAGACGCAGCAGACCTACATCACTCTTTCACCCCGGACAATGTGTGTGGTTCTCTACCAGAGACATCTGCCTCCCCTGCAAACAGTTCTGTCCTTGTTTCATTGGTTCCTTCAAGATAACCCTATCACGTACCACCTCCAGTTACCCTGTCAGTATAAAATCTCCTCGTCCTTTCATGTCTCTGTTAAAACCGGTCACCTACAGTCCTCTTCATCCTCTTCATCCTCCAGTCTCAACCCACAGTACACCAACACCGTTGTACGTCGGAGGGGACCCCCCCTCAGGCCATCCTTGATTCCAAATACCTGAGAGGTCACATCCACTATCCAGTGGACTGGGAAGGTTATGGGCCAGAAGACCGGTCCCGGGTCCCCAACCCAGAGATAATTCAGGCATTCCACAGTGATGGTCCCGCTCCCCGACCTCTGGGTCAACCCACCCCCCTGAACAGACCCACTGGACATCAGCCTCGACGCAGAACATCGGGTCAGTCCACAACCTTGTCGAACCAGCCTGACCTCGCCCCTGAGGTATGCGGCTGCCTCTGCTCCTCCGCCCACTCCACCCTCCGGTGCCGTTGGGTCGTCAGGAGTATTCATTACAGGCACATCTAGCCACTGGGATTATTGCCCTTTCTTCAAGGCAAAACTGCTCCAGCTCCTTCAAGTTGAATGGGTTCCGCTGGTGTACAGCAATCTTTAAGTCATACCACAGATTCTCAATTGGATTGAGGTCTGGGCTTTGACTAGGCCATTCCTAGACATTTAAATTTTTCCCCTTTTAAACCACTGAAGTGTTGCTTTAGCAGTATGCTTAGGGTCATTGTCTGCTGGAAGGTGAACCTCCATCTCAGTCTCAAATCTCTGGAAGACTGAAACATGTTTCCATCAATAATTTCTCTGTATTTAGCACAATCCATCATTCCTTCAATTCTGACCAGTTTCCCAGTCCCTGCCTCTGAAAAACATCCCCACAGCATGATACTGCCACCACCATGCTTCACTGTGATGGTATTCTCAGGGTGATGAGAAGTGTTGGGTTTATGCCAGAGAGTGTTTTCATTGATGGCCAAAAAGCTACATTTTTGTCTCATCTGACCAGAGTGCCTTCTTCAATATGTTTGTGGAGTCTCCCACATGCCTTTTGGTGAACACCAAATGTGTTTGCTTATTTTATTTTTAAAGAATTGGCTTTTTTTATGACCACTCTTCCGTAAATCCCAGCTCTGTGGAGTGTACAGATTAAAGTGGTCCTATGAAAATCCAAACCCGCTGTGGATCTTTGCAGCGCCTTCAGTGATCTCAGCGATCACTGCCTCATTGCCTGCATCCGTAATGAGTCTGCTGTCAAACGACCACCCCTCATGACTGTCAAACGCTCCCTGAAACACTTCAGCGAACAGGCCTTTCTAATCAACCTGGCCTGGGTATCCTGGAAGGATATTGACCTCATCCCGTCAGTAGAGGATGCCTGGTTATTCTTTAAAAGTGTTTTCCTCACCATCTTAAATAAGCAGGACACATTATAAAAATGTAGAACCGGGAACAGATATAGCCCTTGGTTCACTCCAGACCTGACTGCCCTTGACCAGCACAAAAACATCCTGTGGCGTACTGCATTAGCATCGAATAGCCCCCGCGATATGCAACTTTTCAGGGAAGCTAGGAACCAATATACACAGGCAATTAGGAAAGCAAATGATAGCTTTTTTAAACAGAAATTTGTATCCTCTAGCACAAACTCCAAAATGTTCTGGGACACTGTAAAGTCCATGGATAATAAGAGCACCTCCTCCCAGCTGCCCACTGCACTGAGGCTAGGAAACAATGCCACCGCCAATAAATCCATGGATGGCCATGCTTTCCACCTGACTACCCCTACCCCGTTAACAGCCCTGCACCCCCCTCCCCACAGCAACTTGCCCAAGCCTCCCCATTTCTCCTTCACCCAAATCCAGATAGCTGATGTTCTGAAAGAGTTGCAAAATCTGGACCCCTACAAATCAGCTGGGCTAGACAGCTCTTTCTAAAATTATCCGCCGCAATTGTTGCAACCCCCTATTACTAGCCTGTTGAACATCTCTTTCATATCATCTGAGATCCCCAAAGATTGGAAAGCTGTCACGGTCATCCCGCCCTCTTCAAAGGGGGAGACACTCTAGACCCAAACTGTTACAGACCTATATCTATCCTACCCTGCCTTTCTAAGGTCTTCGAAAGGCAAGTTAACAAACAGATCACCGACCATTTCGAATCCCACCATACCTTCTCCGCTATGCAATCTGGTTTCCGAGCTGGTCATGGGTGCACCTCAGCCATGCTCAAAGTCCTAAACGATATCCTAACCGCCATCGACAAGAGACAATACTGTGCAGCTGTATTCATCGACCTGGACAAGGCTTTCGACTCTGTCAGACTCAACAGCCTTGGTTTCACAAATGACTGCCTCGCCTGGATCACCAACTTCTCAGACAGAGTTCAGTGTGTCAAATCGGATCTCTGGCCGACTCTTTTCTCTATATACATCAATGATGTCGCTCTTGCTGCTGTTGATTCTCTGATCCACCTCTACGCAGACGACACCATTCTGTATACTTCTGGCACTTCTTTGGACACTGTGTTAACTAACCTCCAGACGAGTTTCAATGGCATACAACTTAAATGCAAGTAAAACAAAATGCATGCTCTTCAACCGATCGCTGCCCTCCCGTCCAGCATCACTACTCTGGACGGTTCTGACATAGAATATATGGACAACTACAAATACCTAGATGTCTGGTTAGATTGTAAACTCTCCTTCCAGACTCACATTAAGCATCACCAATCCAAAATGAAATCTAGAATTGGCTTCCTATTTCGCAACAAAGCATCCTTCACTCATGCTGCCAAACATACCCTCGTAAAACTGACTATCCTACTGATCTTGGACTTCGGCGATGTCATTTACAAAATAGCCTCCAACACTCTACTCAACAAACTGGATGCAGTCTATCACAGTGCCATCCGTTTTGTCACCAAAGCCCAATATACTACCCACCACTGTGACCTGTATGCTCTCGTTGGCTGGCCCTCGCTTCATATTCGTTGCCAACCCCACTGGCCCCAGGTCATCTATAAGTCTTTGCTAGGTAAAGAACCGCCTTCTCAGCTCACTGGTCACCATAGCAGCACCCACCTGTAGCACGCGCTCCAGCAGGTATATTTCACTGGTCACCCCCAAAGCCAACTCCTCTTTGGCCGCCTTTCCTTCCAGTTCTCTGCTGCCAATGACTGGAACGAATTGCAAAATGTACTGAAGCTGGAGACTCATATCTCCCTCACTAACTCTAAGGGCAACCCGGCAGGGTAGCCTAGTGATTAGAGCGTTGGACTTGTAACCGGAAGGTTGTGAGTTCAAACCCCCGAGCTGACAAGGTACAAATATGTCGTTCTGCCCCTGAACAGGCAGTTAACCCACTGTTCCTAGGCTGTCATTGAAAATAAGAATTTGTTCTTAACTGACTTGCCTGGTTAAATAAAGGTAAAATTTAAAAAATAAAAAATAAGCATCAGCTGTCAGAGCAGCTCATAGATCATTGCACCTGTAAATAGCCCATCCAACTATCTCATCTGCATATTGTTTTTTTGCTCATTTGTACCCCAGTATCTCTACATGCACATTCATCTTCTGCACATCTATCACTCCAGTGTTTAGCAATTAAATTATAATTACTTCGACACTACGGCCTATTTATTGCCTTACCTCCCTAATCTTACCTCATTTGCACTCACTGTATAAAGATTTTTTTTATATTGTGTTATTGACTGTATGTTTGTTTATTCCATGTGTAACTCTGTGTTTGTGTCGCTTTGCTTTATCTTGGCCAGGTTGCAGTTGTAAATGAGAACTTGTTCTCAACTGGCCTACCTGTCACGTTCTGACCTTTATTTCCTTTGTTTTGTATTCATTATTTAATATGGTCAGGGCGTGAGTTGGGGTGGGCAGTCTATGTTTGATTTTCTATGATTTGGGGATTTCTACGTTTCTTCAGATGAAGTCTTTAAAAAACTAGGGCTGATATGGCATCCTGATCCTATTAAACTACACAAAAGTAGTGCACTATATGGAATAGGGTGCCATTTCAGACACACCCTAAATCTAATCTTTGTGCCACTGCAGATTTTAGGAGTTTGTAATGTGGAGTTTTGTCTCAAAGCACATGACTTAGTGCTGTTGTAGGGCAATGAAGTAACTTTGCCACACTTTGAATCATCTAGGATGTTACTGGAAGTGGGTCTGTCTACACATGGAATGCAAAAGAGGAATACACTTTGGATTCTTAATAGATGTTACTCGTTGACTTAACTGTTGTACTAAAAAATACAATTGTTAAACGCCATTCATTTATTTAAAATATTTATATATATTTTTTTTTAAAGACACGGGGCACGTGCCTAATCTACATTGTAGAATTTGATCACGTGAATTAATAACTGGCCCCAGTGGAGCAAGCAACAACAAAAGCCTTATATTACTGTAGTGTATCTGTACGGGGAGAAGCTCATGTAGCATTATGCTAACCAAGGTTACTAGGCTACAGCCGGCTTTAAATCAATGACATGCTAATCAGCCGGCCACACGGGACGTGGGGAAAGGGAGAGACAGAGACCACTGGTTTCACTGACAGGTTGGTCTGATAACCGGCTTCCGCATAGTGCATCACAGGGAAAAGATGCATCCCATTACAACCTTGACTTCTGCAAGTAGCCCCGTCCTCCTACACTGTAAAGCCCAATGTCATTGCCACTGGCTAATGTTAACCTCGAACATCCTCTTAGCAGTCTAACTAGTAGCTAGCTGGCTAGCCATCTATCAATAGATGGGAGGGGGTCCGTATGTGAGAAAGTCGTCCCTGCGTTCGAAGGTGTCGTTATCTATTCCGACATTGTCTAGTTCACCTACTGACAAAAACTGTATTTTTTTCCTCGAAAAGGTGAGCTTACCTTTGAAGCCATAGCAAGATTACTGTCAACCAACCAAGCCCACTGACCAAGCAAACCCGGTAATTTCCTTTTGCGTGACGACGTTCCCATGGAAATCACGCGCGGTTGTCTAACGGTGCAGTGAATAGAGGAGATCAAGGCAGCTAAAGTGTTCACGTGGTATGGAGCGGTAGAGAGGTAGTCAGTGGCAGGCATCGTTATGTAACCATCCACATTACTAACCATCCGTATTACAGTCTATTCATATTACATGAATACGCTGTTACTACACAGGTATTAGAGTAAGGTGTTGGCAATCATTCCTTATTTCAGTTCTCTGTCTTTCTTATGAAGCTTATCATCATCATAAGATCTCTGTATCCTCCCAGTACACCTATACTAGGATATGACTGACATTGGCTCTGTGCCTACACAACCTATGACGCATTTAGTTAAACATGATCTGATACTATTCATTTTGGTAATAGGCTTATGTACCTTTCCTGGCTGCCATTGAGTGAAGAATGTAAAAACCTTGTTCCATCCATATCTATGTACAGTGCCTTCAGAAAGTATTCACACCCTTAAGTTTTTCCACACTTTGTTGTGTTACAGCCTGAATTTAAAATGTATTAAATTGAGATTGTGTGTCACGGGCCTGCACACAATACCCAATCATGTCAAAGTGAGATTGTTTTTAGAAATTATTACAAATAACTAAAAAATGAAAAGATTAAATGTCTTGAGTCAACTCCTTTGTTATGGATAGCCTAAATAAGTTCAGGAAGAAAAAAGGTGTTTCACAAGTCACATAATAAATTGCATGGACTCTGCGTGCAATAATAGTGTTCAACATGATTTTTGAAAGACTACCTCATCTGTACCCCACACAATTATCTGTAAGGTCCCTCAGTCGAGCAGTAAATTTCAAACACAGATTCAACCACATAGACCAGGGTCTTCCAATGCCTCGCAAAGAAGGGCACCTATTGGTAGGTAGCTAAAAAAATCTAAAAGCAGACATTGAATATCTCTTTGAGCAAGGTGAAGTTATTAATTACACTTTGGATGATGTCTCAATACACCCAGTCACTACAAAGTTACAGGTGTCTTTCCTAACTAAGTTCCCAGAGAGGAAGGAAACTGTGCAGGGATTTCACCATGAGGTGGCTTTAAAACAGTTACAGAGTTTAATGGCTGTGATAGAAGAAAACAACATTGTAGTTACTCCACATTACTCACCTAAATAACAGAGTGAAAACAAGGAAGCCTGTAAGGAATACAAATATTCCAAAACATGCATCCTGTTTGCAATTAGGCACTAAAGTATGAATACTTCCTGAAGGCACTGTTGTAATGGTCTTTTGTATTTCTCCAGTGAGTAGAGCAGTTCTTCTTCAATTATTTTCAACATCAGACGTATAGCTTCTGAGAAAGAACCTTTCCTATAGATCTAAGGCAGAAAGGGGGCATTTATGGAAGAGAGCATACAAGGTTTCTCCTTCTCTTCCCCACAGTAAATGGTTTCGCTACTTTATTTCCAGCCATTCCATCCCTCCATCTATGCTTTGTGTCGGGAAGAGAGAAAGAGAGAGGGAGAGAGAGAATTACATGACTACAAAAGCAAAGGTTAACATTACTCATAGCATAAAAACAATTTAAAAGGGAGCAAAAGGGCCCTAATGGCACATGGTCTTCAAAGAAAATGCATTTTGCGCTTAAAATAATTCATAGCTTTTTGCCAGTGGCTTTTCGGATTCCCGATCACCAGCATGAACCCCTGTACTTTTCTCAGCAGGCTGTCTGCTCCTCTCAAAATGGCCTTCGCCAGGGCATAGCCCACATCCCTCCCAAATATTGATGGCACACAGTTTATCGTTTATTGGAAAAATGGCTGTGAGTAACGTTTTATGAGCTAATGCAATCTCATAACCTGTATTAAATTTGGTTGTAGGACAATATTTGAGAAGATTTAAACAGGAATGATTTGGTCCTTTGACACGGCATTATCTATCTCTGTCAGTTTTGTATTTAATGACTTATTTGTGACATTTACTGTAGGTAGAACACCGAGGTGTGTTATAGCCGGTTGCTGTTATGATTTGCAGCATTTGTGAGCTGTGAGACTGCGCTGTTTTGCGTACAGGCCTACATCCACTATTTGTTCATGTAAAAATAATTGATCTATAATCGAATTGTGAGGGATTTTACATGAGAAATAGGCCTTTGAGAAACACAATGTTACTAAATCATTAAATTCCCTGGTCTGGTTTCTCTGTTTTATTTTTAGGAACAGAATTGCATGACAAAAACAAATCCAAAAGCCTGACTGTTCTTCGTCCAAGGTCCCGTGAATGATTGAATAATGGGGATAAACTCTGGAACCTCTGAAACCTCCTGACCTGGGGGGTCACCTCTCCCGGCCTCTCAGTCCCAGAGAAACCACGCATCCTGACGGAATGAGCGATGAGTGATGGACGACAATCTTCTAATTTTAACCATCTAAACACAGCATTTCAAAAATAGACCCAGAGTTATAAACAAATTATTATACCACTTTGGGCCTCTCCACCGACAACACAGTCCCTATTAACGGTCCATAACTGTAGACCCTAGAGGTCAAAGGGGGTTAAAGACTTTCTATTAAAAGTAACAGAGGAAAGGAGATGTGTTCTTGAAAATGTGTGTTTTGGGTTTGAAATGCTGAGAGGTTAGTGGCGGCCTCTCAAATAGCGCTGTAAATGACCAGTTTGGGCTTACTTATTGCCGTCGTCTGTCAGTCACTCAAATGTATTTTTATTTATCTTTAAGTGTATTCACATAGTTCTTCTTGTATAAGTCACTTGTTGAAGACTTTATTCTCCTATTGTCTCTCCCTTGTGTTTTTTTCTCTTGTAGGATGTGCCTTTCGATTGCATTTTTAGGATGAAAGATATCATGGAAGATCAGAGGGGAGTGTGGTGGATGTGGTCATGTGGACGTTGTTGACCTGAAGGAAAGGGTCACCTTTTGGCAGCAGCTTCACAGTTTTCCATTAATGAAGTTATAGAACCATTTTTGGTACACCTGAGCGGCCTCTGGATATAAATATAAATCATCACATTAACACAATCTCTACCAGTCAGAGCTTACATAGCCTAACTTGTATTTAAAAGATACCCCAACATTTTTTGTTAAAGGCCCAGCACAGTCAAAAGATTTTTCGTGTGTTTTATATATACTTTCCCACTTTGAGATTGGAATAACACTGTGAAATTGTGAAAATTATAATGCCCCTTTAGTGTAAGAGCTATTTGAAAAGACCGCCTGAAATTTCAGCCTGTTTTGGTGGGATGAAGTTTTGGTCTGCCTGGTGACATCACCAAGGGTAAAGTAGTTAATAAACCAATAAGAAACAGAGAGTTCCAAACCTCTGCCAATAACAGCTAGTTTTCAGTTTCCCTCTTCTCAGTCAGACCCCTCCCAGACAGTCCTAGCAAAATTATTTTGCTAAGAAAAAATTGCTCTCTGCTAAGAAGCTATTTTTCTTCTTTTGGGCCATTTTAATTGTAAACAATCACAGTGAGATACTTAATTGTTACCCAGAAATGATTTGATATTGAGATAAAAACAGCTGCATTGGACCTTTAAAGAGAATATTCAAGTCCAGATGAATTTGTCTAAGGCCTAGCCTACTATCACAGAGAAAAAGTTTTTAAAACACTCTGTAAGCCAAGGCCTCACCAGTTCCAGTTGTGTTAGCTATGTGACATGCAATGCAAACATCAAGTGTCTGCAAACTGCTAAGCCTTGCATTGTACAACAACAAACCCTGCAAACCAACAGCATGCAAAAATAGGTTTTATATAACTTTGTTGTACCAAACCACAATACAAACAAGCTGCCAGATAGTGTGGATGGGAGGACTGAGAGAAATAAATGTGCTTTGCATTAAAATAAGAATATGATTATAATCGCCATTTGAAGGCAATTTATGAAATTACTTATTTTATAATCGTTATAAAATGTTGTTTACGGTATCTATAAATCTAAAACCACATTTAAGATGAGTACAGGATCTACATTTTGGGGCGACAGTGGTTAGTGGTTAGAGTGTTGGGCCAGTAACCAAAAGGTTGCTGGATCGAATCCCCGAGCTGACAAGGTAAAAATCTGTTGTTCTGCTCCTGAACAAGGCAGTTAACCCACTGTTCCCTGGTAGACCGTCATTGTAAATAAGAATTTGTTCTTAACTTACTTGCCTAGTTAAATAAAGGTTAAAAAAACATTTCATCTCAAAACATTCATTGATTTGTGTAATACTTTGGTCTCCCAAAGTATAAGTACACATCTTTCTGCCTAGCAACCAACAATGTATCTCTCCATCTGTCTCCATATCTATCCAATCAGGGGGATGTCAAACATAATGCAGGAATATCATCTGTAACATGCAGTGCTTTATGTGTAATAGACCATGACAAGCCCTTTCTTGTTTACGCTGAAATAATTATGTGTTAGAATAACATCAACAACTTACTTAACCAATCAAACTCACTCTGGTTCCATTCAAAGACCAGACTGATAAATAGTTCTGACGTTAGACATGGGATAGAAGATCGAATAGGAACGTTTACACTTACAGATGTCTGGCTCATAGAGATTCGTTGCTAAGACCTGACCCCAGAGCAGATTAAAGGAGCTTTTTAAAGACTATAAGAGGGAGATGATAAAGTTAATTGACCGACATCGCTGGGGATTTGATTCTTGCATTATGGATTCACTATACCTTTATTTATTTATTTTTCTACTCATTCCATACTCCACTAACTACACACACACACTCAGGCATACACACACACACTTGCAGACTCAGTCCTCCCCTTGCCCTCATCACCACCGTCCACCCACTCCTTCTTCTCCAAACCTCAATGAGACTGCTGGCTTCTGGATGAATCTGTTTAACATCTTTCAGTTCAGATAAAGAGCTGCACTAAACATGCTCAGGGGCATCTGGGATGGGCTGGAATTGGTACTCTGGAGGGTTGGGCGGATGCTCCCGCCTGGGCGGTTTGAGAAGGTCCAGGCGGGCAGTGGGGCTTGAGCCCCTCTCCAAAACAACAAGGCCCCACACTCAAGCCTGCAACCTGAGAGGACATTGGTCCCCCTCCTAGGCCTGGCTAAATGAACCCAGATGCTTCCTACAAACACAGGGTTGAGGCATTCTGGTTAGAGAGGGATGGAGGGAGCAGGAGAATTAGACAGGAGGAGAGGGGTCGGGGGCTTTCTCTCCCCTCAGTTTAAGTAGTTGTCTCTCAGATTTCTGGTTTTTCTCATAATTGCTGATCACATGGGCTTCCAAGGAGCATTGTGGGGAATTATCAAAGGGGAGTTTGTCTTTGAACCAAACGAGTACACCAGCAAATCTTTAAGTATTTTCCATTTCCTGAGGAGTTGCCACCTGGCCGTTAGAGTGAAATGGGTGCGGAATGTGTGTGTGCGTGTCCATGCGCGTTTGCGGCCAGCACAGTGATTACATCTTGGATTTAAGGGGATTAAACCAGGGAAATGAGATATTGATCTGCAATCACAATTGATTGAGGAGGATGTCAATGGCCAGGGTTGATTGGGGACAGGGCTGGTTCAACTCGAGGTGTCATAACAGGTCCAGTTATTCAGTGAAGTTTAACAGCGTTCTGCCACCTTTCAGATCCGAGCTGCTTTTCTTCAACCTAGAACCTAGCACTTCAATATAGCCTATTTGCCATTTAACGTTTAAAATGTATTACCTTTTATGTGTGGCATAAACACAACTAGTCACATTGTTTTAATCTGATTAGGCTATTTCAAAAGTCTCCTGTAGGCTACCTGCGCACGTTCATCAACTCCACTCTAATATAATTCCAGCATCCAAACTGCGCAATAGCCATTCGATTAATGGAGGCATGTTAAGCTTTCCTGAATAACTGGGCCTGCTGGGAGCATATGCCTATGTGAATACGCTATATAGATGACTTGCGAGAATGATGATCGGCAACAGACAGCGCAACAGTATCAGAAGTCAAAAATAGAGCCAGACTGTCCAGTACTGTGCCTTTCTATAACCTGTCGAGATGAATCGAGATTCAATTAATGGAATGAAACATTCAAATAACAGGGCTTTTGCGCCATCATTCAAATGACATTTTCACTGCAGTTTACAGGCTAGAGTAGAATTGTACTCAATTGTACAAATTTAAAAACAATAATGTAATGATGTATTGTATTGTGGTGTTGTAAACTGGTCTAGGTAGGAAAATAGGGGAGCTTTCTGAGCTGCGTTTCTTCGCTGTTCTTTCATTCGCAATGAGGCCAGGCCTCTCCGCTGCCTATCAACTGTTACTCTATCCTGTGGATTCATTTAGAAAATTGGTGCAGATTTTAATGCTTTTATTTGTAGTATGATTGCCAGTTAACCAATGCCAGATTTGGACAAACGATCCAACTACCACTACTGTCTCTATGGATAGAGGGCAGGATAGACAGTTGACTGGTAGACTATATTGACCTGTGGATTTGTAATCGTGCAGAAAAGTTTAGTGCATAAGGGACGTACCAAAACCCCTTGATAGGGGAGGTGAATGCAAGCAGATGGAAATGTGGCTATATGGAACACATTATATAGTCAAACCTGCAAAAAGGCTAATTGAAAAATAGTCACCAATATAGTATATACATACACAGAATCCCAAACATCACACAAACAAAAAAGTTTGACAACCTTACCCTATTTTGGACCAGCATTCTCACCCCAGTACATGTCAAACTGTCCCTTATGCAACACATATGAAACACTTTGTCACCACCTGCAAGACACAGCTCTGCTACCACCAATAGTGGGGTGGTATGATTTTAGAAACAAACAGAACCTTTTTAAAAAGAAGGGAATACCCATGTGTACATCCGCTACTAGCCCGGGATTCAAAGCTCCTTTTTCCCAGCAGGCTTTAGGGCTGTTTCACAGTAAAGACCCCTGGAGTAACCTGTGTCAGCCCTAATTGGTCTGCCTCGCCTGATGCCATCCAGACACCCCATCCTGAAACACACACCCGCTCTTTGTTTGCTTGAGTTTGAACTCCCCACGTCCCCTTTCCCCCAATCCCAAGCAGGGGTTGCATTGAGGGAATAAACAACACATTTCCTATTTCATTTCAGTAAGCCCTCACCTGCTTTAGCTCATACCTAAACTGCTTTGCCACACAGAAGATGAATAGTTAAATTAAGTGCGCCTAAATGTGAAATGAAAAAGCTCATTTCAGGTTTTGTCCATCTGTCATCTTGAAAGAGAGTAATAGAAATGTCAAAAACTCTCTATTGCGATTCAGAGCAGAAATAAATATATAGTAGGTCTCAAACGTTTGAAATTGCTCAGTGAATGCATGTGGCAATATCCATCCATATCTATTGAATGTAAGGACTTGCTAGGTGATTAAGATCTGTTTGAGACTTGAAAAGTGAGTCGGACTTCAACACTCAGGTCATGACAGCGAGCAAGTCCTGATGACATTTGTCTGATAGATCTGATGTAGCATAGGCATGTGTGTGTGCGTGTGTGTGTGCGTGTGTGTGCATGCGTATGTGTGCATCAGTGGAGGCTCTTCAGTAGAGGAAGGGGAGGACAATCCTTTTTTAGATGAAACTATACTAAATATATTCACGTCACCAAATAATTGATTGAAACACAGTTTTGCAATGAAAGTTTACAGTAGCCTCAACAACACTCTGTAGGGTAACGCCATGATGTAGCCGGAGGACACCTAGCTTCCGTTCTCCTCTGGGTACATTGATTTGAATAAAAAACCTAAGTAGCTCGTGGTTCTCACCCCCTTCAATAGACTTACACAGTAATTATGACAACTTCCGGAGGACATCCTTCAACCTATCAGAGCTCTTGTAGCATGAACTGACATGTTGTCCACCCAATGTTGAAAGCAAAAGCTACAGCTAGCTAGCACTGCGGTGCATAAAATGTAGTGAGTAGTTGACTCAAAGAGAGAAAAACAATAGTTGAACAGTTTTAAACAAGTTAATTTCTTTAAAAGTGAAGGAGAAGCAAGATGGAGAAAGAGAGCTAGCTATACTTCTTTGTATTTATTTTTTCACTTTTGATAACTTAGCTGGCAAATGCAGCTAGCTAGTTCAGCCTACTCAGTCACCCGGCTCAAATAGAGAGGGATGCTATGTTAGCTAGCTGGCTATGGCTATCCAACACGGGAACACTTCCAAGACAAGGTAAGCTATTGATTTTATTAATTTATTGCCACTAGGCCCCGCCGGTGTAACTCCTAAATTCTTTGCTGACTGTACACTGTACTGCATGATTTTAGCTGGTTTACTAAAGCATTAGTTCTAGTAGCTATGTTGACTATGACGTTAATATGGTGACACCGATGTAGGCTGTGTGTAGTGGTTAGCGGTCAAGATATGAAGGTTGGGCTTGGAAAGTTTTTTTTGCCTCGTCACAGACAGCTGATGTGTTGTGCACTGAAGTCCACAAGCGAAGGGAAAAGTTGAGAGGAGGAGAGCGCGTAGATGCGAGAAGCAATTATGAAATGATCAAAGGGATCATGCTGTTTGTATGTGGCTTGTATGAAAGTGAACTGATCAGGGATGTATTCAGTCCTACGATTCTATTGATAAATTCTTAAATGGAACGAAAAGGAGATAAACATACCTGAATTTGTCCAATAGATTTCTACAATCTCGTTTGCAACTGTTGGACTAATGATTACACCCTAGGTAGATGCAGGCAAGTGTGTGCAAGGCGGTGTTGAATGTGTCAATGTCTTTCACTTTGATTACAAAAATGAATCTCGACCTGTGAACCTACAGTTGAAGTCAGAAGTTTACATACACTTAGGTTGGAGTCATTAAAACTCGTTTTTCAACCACTCCACAAATTTCTTGTTAACAAACTACAGTTTTGGCAAGTCGGTCAGGACATTTACTTTGTGCATGACACAAGTAATTTTTCCAACAATTGTTTACAGACAGATTATTTCACCTATAATTCACTGTATCAAAATTCCAGTAAATCAGACGTTTACATACACTAAGTTGACTGTGCCATTAAACAGCTTGGAAAATTCCAGAAAATGACATCATGGCTTTAGAAGCTTCTGATAGGCTAATTGACATCGTTTGAGTCAATTGGTGTACCTGTGGATGTATTTCAAGGCCTACCTTCAAACTCAGTGCCTCTTTGCTTGACATCATGGGGGAAATCAAAATAAATCAGCCAAGACCCCAGAAACAAATTGTAGACCTCCACAAGTCTGGTTCATCATTGGGAGCAATTTCCAAATCACTGAAGGTACCACGTTCATCTGTACAAACAATAGTACGGAAGGAGACACGTTCTGTCTACTAGAGATGGACATACTTTGGTGCGAGAAGTGCAAATCAATCCCAGAAAAACAGCAAAGGATCTTGTGAATATGCTGGAGGAAATTGGTACAAAAGTATCTATATCCACAGTAAAACGAGTCCTATATCGACTTAACCTGAAAGGCCGATCAGCAAGGAAGAAGCCACTGCTCTAAAACCGGCATTAAAAAGCCAGACTACAGTTTGCAACTGCACATGTGGACAAAGATCGTACCTTTTTGGAGAAATGTCCTCTGGTCTGATGAAACAAAAATAGAACTGTTTGGTCATAATAACCATCGTTATGTTTGGAGGAGAAAGGGGGAGGCTTGCAAGCCAAAGAACACCATCCCAACCGTGAAGCACGGGAGTGGCAGCATCATGTTGTGGGAGTGCTTTGCTGCAGGAGGGACTGGTGCACTTCACAAAATAGATGGATCATGAGGTAGGAAAATTATGTGCATACAGTATATTGAAGCAACATCTGAAGACATCAGTCAGGAAGTTAAAGCCTGGTCGCAAATGGGTCTTCCAAATGGACAATGACCCCAAGCATACTTCCAAAGTTGTGGCAAAATGGCTTAAGGACAACAAAGTATAGGTATTGGAGTGGCCATCACAAATCCTTGACCTCAATCCTATAGAAAATTTGTGGGCAGAACTGAAAAAGCGTGTTCGAGCAAGGAGGCCTACAAACCTGACTCAGTTACACCAGCTCTGTCAGGAGGAATGGGCCAAAATTCACCCAACTTATTGTGGGGAGCTTGTGGAAGGCTACCCAAAACATTTGACCCAAGTTAACCTATTTAAAGGCAATGCTACCAAATACTAATTGAGTGTATGTAAACTTCTGACCCACTGGGAATGTGATGAAATAAATAAAAGCTGAAATAAATAACTCTCTCTACTATTATTCCTGACATTTAACATTCTTAAAATAAAGTGGTGATCCTAACTGACCTAAGACAGGGAATTTGTACTAGGATTAAATGTCAGGAATTGTGAAAACTGAGTTTAAATGTATTGGACTAAGGTGTATGTAAACTTCCGACTTCAACTGTACGTTGTAAACTTTCATTCATAGACTAAGTTGTAGCAACCTCATGATGGGTACAGGGAAAATTAGAGTATCACGTAGTAGCCTAACCCTCTCCATGTTACATTGAGCTGGGTGAATGGAAAATGAATGACAGTCATCCAATATGCTGTAATAGAAATAAGGCCATGCTCATACAAAATGTATCGTCCTCCCTCATCTTAACTGGTCCTGACCGCCACTGGTGTGCATGCTTGCATTTGTTTATGGCTGTCTGTCTTTATGCCAGACAGTTTTTGTGACTGTGTGCATCAGTATTTGTGTGTCTGTGTGTGAGGGACCGCATGCCTACATATTCAGCTGGATGTGTGTCCTGCCTCAGGCTCAGGCAGAGATTTGGAGCGTTGCTGTTGTCTTGCAAGCAGACAGCCATTCACACATGATTAATAGTTTCCTTGTTGGACGCAGTACAATTGACTGTGGCTGTGCCAGGCCTCCCAGGCTCTCCAATCCACTGCCGCTCGCTGGCTGTTCATAATTTGCCTGTGTTTTTCTCCCATTTGATGTGTTTGTCAGTCAGTGGGATGATCCTCCTCAGTACATATGTGATAGCTTTTAGATTGAACACAGGGAAGTGGTCAAACATCTAATCGTATTTCAATAACATAAATCAGTTGTGTGTGATTCCTATAGGATATCATACTTTTGTGTGTGATTCCTATAGGATATCATACTTTTGTGTGTGATTCCTATAGGATATCATACTTTTGTGTGTGATTCCTATAGGATATCATACTTTTGTGTGTGATTCCTATAGGATATCATACTTTTGTGTGTGATTCCTATAGGATATCATACTTTTGTGTGTGATTCCTATAGGATATCATACTTTTGTGTGTGATTCCTATAGGATATCATACTTTTGTGATTTGGTATAAATTGTATGATAACTAAGTCTGCTTAGTGGCATTACTTATTTGTTGATATTGTAATCAGGCCTATATGTCAACATACAGTGGGGAGAACAAGTATTTGATACACTGCCGATTTTGCAGGTTTCCCTACTTACAAAGCATGTAGAGGTCTGTCATTTTTAAACTATGAGAGACGGAATCTCAAACAAAAATCCAGAAAATCACATTGTATGATTTTTAAGTAATTCATTTGCATTTTATGACATAAGTATTTGATACATCAGAAAAGCAGAACTTAATATTTGGTACGGAAACCTTTGTTTGCTATTACAGAGATCATACTTTTCCTGTAGTTCTTGACCAGGTTTGCACACACTGCAGCAGGGATTTTGGCCCATTTCTCCATACAGACCTTCTCCAGATCCTTCAGGTTCCGGGGCTGTCGCTGCGCAATACGGACTTTCAGCTCCCTCCAAAGATTTTCTATTGGGTGCAGGTCTGGTGACTGGCTAGGCCACTCCAGGACCTTGAGATGCTTCTTACGGAGCCACTCCTTAGTTGCCCTGGCTGTGTGTTTCGGATCGTTGTCATGCTGGAAAACCCAGCCACAACCAATCTTCGATGCTCTTACTGAGGGAAGGAGGTTGTTGGCCAAGATCTCGCGATACATGGCCCCATCCATCCTCCCCTCAATACAGTGCAGTCGTCCTGTCCCCTTTGCAGAAAAGCAACCCCAAAGAATGATGTTTCCACCTCCATGCTTCACGGTTGGGATAGTGTTCTTGGGGTTGTACTCATCCTTCTTCCTCCAAACACGGCGAGTGGAGTTTAGACCAAAAAGCTCTATTTTTGTCTCATCAGACCACATGACCTTCTCCCACTCCTCCTCTGGATCATTACATTTACATTTACATTTAAGTCATTTAGCAGACGCTCTTATCCAGAGCGACTTACAAATTGGTGCATACACCTTATGACATCCATCCAGATGGTCATTGGCAAACTTCAGATGGGCCTGGACATGCGCTGGCTTGAGCAGGGGGACCTTGCGTGCGCTGCAGGATTTTAATCCATGACGGCGTAGTGTGTTACTCATGGTTCTTTGAGACTGTGGTCCTAGCTCTCTTCAGGTCATTGACCAGGTCCTGCCGTGTAGTTCTGGGCTGATCCCTCACCTTCCTCATGATCATTGGTGCCCCACGAGGTGAGATCTTGCATGGAGCCCCAGACCGAGGGTGATTGACCGTCATCTTGAACTTCTTCCATGTTCTAATAATTGCACCAACAGTTGTTGCCTTCTTACCAAGCTGCTTGCCTATTGTCCTGTAGCCCATCCCAGCCTTGTGCAGGTCTACAATTTTATCCCTGATGTCCTTACACAGCTCTCTGGTCTTGGCCATTGTGGAGAGGTTGGAGTCTGTTTGATTGAGTGTGTGGACAGGTGTCTTTTATACAGGTAACGAGTTCAAACAGGTGCAGTTAATACAGGTAATGAGTGGAGAACAGGAGGGCTTCTTAAAGAAAAACTAACAGGTCTGTGAGAGCCGGAATTCTTACTGGTTGGTAAGTGATCAAATACTTGTGTCATGCAATAAAATGCTAATTAATTACTTAAAAATCATACAATGTGATTTTCTGGATTTTTGTTTTAGATTCCGTCTCTCACAGTTGAAGTGTACCTACGATACAAATTACAGACCTCTACATGCTTTGTAAATAGGAAAACCTGCAAAATCAGCAATATATCAAATATCTGTTCTCCCCACTGTATATTTATGAATAAATTGGTTATTCAAATGGGAGTGGACAACTGCAGATTATAAATTGGCTTGTTTCGAGCCCTGAATGCTGATTGGCTGACAGACGTGGTATATCACATTACTACCACAATTGATATGGGCTAAAACAAATGCATCCCCTTCTTCTTATAGGTCACCGATGCTCTAGTCCCCATTTCCAGTGTGTAGGAGCGCATGAGTGACTCAGATGATTGATTAATTACAATGATCAGAGCACTGATAATAAGTCACCAGCGATGATGATAACACGAGTGCCTAATTAGCCTGCAAAAGCCTCTCTCTAAATTGTTCTGTTAATGTTTCTTCCTTCACTGTCCAATGCTATTAGGCTCAGTAGAATGGATGGCTTGATATGGGAGCTATAAATGTTTACAAAGATGGTCAGTGGGGGGGGTTGGAGTAAAAATAGAAAACAAAACCTAATTGCTGGGTATTGGTGTCTGTAAGGACAGTGCATGGAGTCACAGTGGGGAGCTTGTTGAGGACGTCACTGTAAACTAAAAATCTTCGGAAAGCCCTTTAAGGCTTATTGCACATTGTGTCACGAATATTACCGAAGGTGACTCCCCTTCTTGTTCGGGTGGCGCTCGGCGGTCGTCGTCGCCGGTCTACTAGCTATCACCGATCCGTTGTTCTGTGTTCCATTGGTTTTGTCTGATTGGTATCACCTGTTTCTTGTTTGGTTGTTAGGGTAGGGTTATATAAGTTTGTTCAGCCCGCTTCTGTTTCGTGCGGGCTTGTTCGTCTGTTCTGTCTTTGAGTGTATATTGTTTGCTTTTTGGGTTTCGCGCTGTCCGTTTATATTTCTGTTAATTTGTTTTCCTACTTTTGTTCATGTTATATTTCCTGTACATTAAAGCTTTTTTTTCCCCACATCTTTTGCTCTCTGCGCCTGACTCCACACCTCTTCACTCATTTAGCGTAACACATTGAGGTTTATTTCTTTACACAGGATCAAATGTAATTAAGGGTGAACTGATAAACTCTTAACCAGTGTTCCATAAGAATGATATTAATACTATCATTAAAGGAATATGATAGGCCTACGTGCTGAGGGTATTGTAGAGAGATCCTCTAAAGTGATTGGCTTTATCCATTTCTATTTACTTCTACATTTTGTCCTGATACTACTGCTGTCATTGACACAGGTTGCTTCATGATTAAACAAATCAGTCAATACGACCGTAGTGACCCGTCAGTAACAGATTGAGTCATGATTACACAAATCAGTCAATACGACCGTAGTGACCCGTCAGTAACAGATTGAGTCATGATTACACGAATCAGTCAATACGACTGTAGTGACCCGTCAGTAACAGATTGAGTCATGATTACACAAATCAGTCAATCCGATTGTAGTGACCCGTCAGTAATAGGTGGAGTCATGATTACACGAATCAGTCAATATGACTGTAGTTATCCATCAGTAATAGGTTGAGTCATGATTACACGAATCAGTCAATACGACTGTAGTGACCTGTCAGTAATAGGTTGAGACATGATTACACGAATCAGTCAATATGACTGTAGTTATCCATCAGTAACAGGTTGAGACATGATTACACGAATCAGTCAATATGACTGTAGTTATCCATCAGTAACAGGTTGAGACATGATTACACGAATCAGTCAATATGACTGTAGTTATCCATCAGTAACAGGTTGAGACATGATTACACGAATCAGTCAATATGACTGTAGTTATCCATCAGTAATAGGTTGAGTCATGATTACACGAATCAGTCAATATGACTGTAGTTATCCATCAGTAACAGGTTGAGACATTACACGAATCAGTCAATATGACTGTAGTTATCCATCAGTAACAGGTTGAGACATGATTACACGAATCAGTCAATACGACTGTAGTTATCCATCAGTAACAGGTTGAGTCATGATTACACGAATCAGTCAATATGACTGTAGTTATCCATCAGTAACAGGTTGAGACATGATTACACGAATCAGTCAATACGACTGTAGTTATCCATCAGTAACAGGTTGAGACATGATTACACGAATCAGTCAATATGACTGTAGTTATCCATCAGTAACAGGTTGAGTCATGATTACACGAATCAGTCAATACGACTGTAGTTATCCATCAGTAACAGGTTGAGTCATGATTACACGAATCAGTCAATATGACTGTAGTTATCCATCAGTAACAGGTTGAGACATGATTACACGAATCAGTCAATATGACTGTAGTTATCCATCAGTAATAGGTTGAGTCATGATTACACGAATCAGTCAATACGACTGTAGTTATCCATCAGTAACAGGTTGAGACATGATTACACGAATCAGTCAATATGACTGTAGTTATGCATCAGTAATAGGTTGAGTCATGATTACACGAATCAGTCAATATGACTGTAGTTATCCATCAGTAACAGGTTGAGACATGATTACACGAATCAGTCAATACGACTGTAGTTATCCATCAGTAACAGGTTGAGTCATGATTACACGAATCAGTCAATATGACTGTAGTTATCCATCAGTAATAGGTTGAGTCATGATTACACGAATCAGTCAATACGACTGTAGTTATCCATCAGTAATAGGTTATGACATGATTACACGAATCAGTCAATACGACTGTAGTGACCCGTTAGTAACAGGTTGAGTCATGATTACATGAATCAGTCAATACGACTGTAGTGACCCGTTAGTAACAGATTGAGTCATGATTACATGAATCAGTCAATACGACTGCAGTGATTCGTTAGTAACAGTATGTGACAAAATGTCACCCAGATGTTGGGCAATTATTTATTTTTTCACTTGGATTAGCACACTTCTATTTTCCACTTTTTCTCAATTTTACCATGGCGTGTTCTTTACTGTATTGTAGGCAGATGTGATAGAGCTATAGCATAACATATAGTGAGTAATGAATACTGGCTGTCCTTTCCACGTTGTTTTATTACTGTAGTTTTGATTCGGCCCTTGCAGTCAAGTCTTCATATAAGGTAAAGTATAGTAGTACCATCAGCAGCTCCATGATGCTCACACTGAATTTCACTGGCTGCATAGCAAATGACAAAAGTAGGGCACTATATAGGGAATATAGTCACATTTGGGGGACACTGTTTTCTACCATTGTCTATGCAGGACCATGCATGTCCATATCACATTAGGCTGAGAGTGACCTCTTGCTCAATGTCTTTGAGAGATTTTACCCTCATTCCCTCAAAATTCCTCCCAGACCAAAGAGAAGAGGAATGTCAAACTGCTCTGCTGCAGCAGGGAAGTCCATAATCCACACTGACATCAAACTAAAGTCTGTGTTTTCATAGTGATCAACCTCCACTGATGGCGTTAAAAAGAAACATTCCCTTCTCTTTCTCTCTGTGTGAGAACACGTCAGATGTGTTTAAGGCCTGTCCGCTCTTGAACGAAACTGAAGCTCCAGTATGATCCTACTGTCTGAACTGTCCAGTGTCATGTTCTATGGTCTATGACGAGTCTATCCCCTTTGAACTTAACTTTAATATGTGTGATGGAGAAACAGATGGGAACTAGACTGGTTGTAGAGTAAAACACATGGAACAAAACAAAACTCTTTATCAGGGCTACCTCACTTTAATGTCCAACTTATCGCCATACTGAAAACCCACCCGGCCCACACTCTCAAGGTCAATCCCCATTGAGGTGACGAAGCACACAAATTACTCGGGCTAGACATTAAAAAAGCAGGGTCCTCATTGAAAGTGATGTCTGCCTTGCTCTGGGGCCACTCATTCTTTCTACCCTATCCTGAGGTTGTTTCAGCCCCACAATAAACAGGCCAGACATTGTCACACGAGGGAGCCCTCCTCGCTATTATTTTCTAAAGTAATTACACCTTATTATCTGTGTTTACTTTAGCGAGGGTGAGTGCAGGTGTGGGACGACGCTTGGCCGTGGGCGTTGATGGGTCTCTCTCTCTGGTGAATGACTCGCCCCCTCGTGTCACTTAAAAAAAAAAAAACAAGGTTTTTTTGGGGGCATTGTATATAGCAGTGTCTGCCACTAATTTCAGCCCCACAAAAGAAACGTGCAATTAGGCCTATTATTGTAGCAGCTGCGTGTCCCCTGCCTGCACGACTACAACAGCCCCCGTCTTTCTTGGCTGGTGGTGGAGAGGCCTGCTGCGGTCGCAGAACCCTGGAACGACAGCAGTACCAACCAGGGTCTGAAGGAAGTAAAGTATAGCCTGGGAGGATGCTGTGTGTCCCCTCTCTACAGTGTTGACACAGTGGGATGGATCCATACATCACCCACAGCCACCAGGCCAGAGGAACAATAGAACTGTAATGTTACAGAATGTGTTGTATTCAGTAGTATTTTCACTGTTTTTATAGAGACCTCTTGCTGGTTATGGTCAAACCATGATCCAGGGTTTCATGTACAGATGCTCTTTTTTTGACAAAGTGGACAAAAGCAACTGGAGCAGTCTATTGATGAAACAGTGGTCCAAATCGAAATCATGTTACCGTCCAAAAATAAATCCTCATTGGGGTTCAGTTCAAACAAGAAATGTGATTGTTGACACATCAATAGTGGTCAAAGTGGACAGACTGCCCATGTTAAGGTGAATTATGTGGGTTATAAATGAATGACAAAAGTTAGGTAAATGAAAAGCAATTGGGGGGGGGGCAGAGGCCCTGCTCAAACCCCAACAGTGAGACAACCTGCCGCTCTCAGCACAAACAAAATGGCTGTGTTCTCCATTTCTCACACTTACCGATTCTCTCACTCCGTTGCCTTTCCAACAATTAAAATAATGATGTGGCTCTTGGCACTTAGCTTAAATGCATAAGTAAACGTGAGCATCTTTGTGTAATGTGTCAATCTTAGTCCCACATCCTAAATTTTAAAATGTATACATTTTATATTGCACTAGTAGTACCCACAACTGCAGGTTCAAATGGGGTCCATAAAGTCTAAAGACAGCAAATGTTCATTTTGGACTAATTGAAATTCCATTCTGAACAGTTGGCGAAATCAGAAAGTGTCATAAGGGCTTTACACACAAGGGAGCAGTTGGATTGTGGTCTGCAGATGAGTGTTTGGCATAATCACTGGTGAAGAGGGAGCTATAACCTCTGGGGAGATACCCTCTCATCTTGAGGACTTACACCTGTGCAACTTCACAAATATCAGAGAACATACCTTAAAAAGAGACACGCCATTACGAACAGCAGCCATGAGCAATAGATCAGATCAAATCATCTGGCAAAGACAGGGGACAGGATGGTCTGTTTTGCCTACAGTGGTGGAGGATAGATTAGATATATCAACCCATTTTGGTTTGAACAGGAAATCAGGACTGTATCTAATAATACAACCATAATCAATAATATGTAGAGAAACACTGGAAAACAGTATGTGTAAAAGACTTTCCTAATGGCTATTCTAACAAGCTATCGCAGGTCTACCAGCAACATATAAAGAGCAGAGGGAGCAACACTGGAGGAGAGGAAGCAGCTCTCCACTCCACAGCAGGCTGGCAGGCAGCAGGTTATACTGGCATCCATTTCTTCTCATTAAGACTGTGAGACTGAGAGTCCACAAATGCAGCAAAATCATTTTGCTGGGGCGAGTGTGGCTGGGCTAAATTGGCCTCCGGCTCAGTGCGGGGGTCCCTGCTGCACGGAGCCGGAAAAGCAGGGCCTGGTCGGGAGTAGGGCAGGCCCAGGCAGGGCCCCCATGCTGAGACCACCTCCCTGCCCCTGACAAACACGGCAGTGGATAATCTCTCCTTGAGACTGAGACCCAGCCCAACGCCATGAGCTCAAAGGGCATGTAGACAGCAGAGGGGAACACGCATCCCTGTGTGTGGATCATCCTACACACACCCACCCACACACTGTACACACAATTTATGCACAAATCTCACTGCATGTGTGTGTGTCTCTCCATCCACTTCTGACTGACACACACCTGTTCATTGAATGGTTTAATATTGGAGAGTGACCATGTGAAAAATGGGTGGTAGTTTTCAAACTAAGAGCATTACAATGGAAAAATGTGCAGTGCAGCACTTGACTCTTTACGAACATCATGCAACATTCATATTGTGGATTAAAATAGATGGAGTGTGTCACACAGGCCAATAATTACTGGACCATTAAAACGTAGGTTAAGTGTTGCGCAGGCAGTAAAGCTACATTTTAAATCAATGGCTCTAACAAAAAGTGGTATTTAAATGGATGTTAAACCAAAGCCCTGGACCAAAGTGGTCTTTATAGTAAAAACATAACACTGTAAAATATGGATTTATATTAAAGCAGTAACTGACCAGCTGATTATATATAAAGAGATGGAAAATGTGCATAAATAAGAGTATGTGAACGAACGGGTACTTGAACAGAACCATCTTTAATGTGTACATAACTCTGAGGGGGGGGGAATTTACTCGTGAAACACCTTATTCTTGCTAAGGTTTCGTACAAAAATGTGTGCGAGTTTAGCATGTTAAACATCCTCCATTTGAAGTATGATGTTATAAATATAAAAAAACATCAAGTCCATCCCTATCCAATCTCAACAGCCGTGTGGACTCAGCGGCTACTGCGACGTCTCCATCTTGTACCCATGTTTCTCCAGCTCCGCTCTGCAGAGACAAAAAAAAGGATCAGCCAATTGAGGTGATTACAAGGGTTATGTCCCAAATGGCCCACTATTCCCCATTTAGTGCACTACTTTTAACCAGAACCCTATGGGCCCTGATCAAAAGTAAGGAAAGGGATACCATTTGGAACACATCTAAGCAGTGCCGGAGGTTAAAGTACAAGTGGCCATCTATGTTGATTGAGAAAAGAGTTCTTAATATACGACTGAAGAAATACAACGCAGGCAGCTACGGCCTACTTGTACTTAGGTTATAGACTTATAACATAATCATATATGAGGTCTTCTATAAATGTCTTAATAGCAGCCATCAAAGGTTTGAATAAAACAATGCAATATAATTGTCTGAAGTAGCTTACACTCAAAAATGAAAACAGACTGGCCACTTCAAGTCAATACAACAGTTGAATATTCAACAAGAGTAGCCTAACATGTCCATAAATAAAAACACATATTGCTGACAATTACTCGAGAAGCACACATTGTAGACTGTCCGTATTATTCAAAGCCTGCATAATCATTAACAAATGACACGCAATTATGCTGACAAATGTCTCTCTATGTAAGAAAAGAGACACCACGAAGATGAACAGCTGGAAACAGGAGCCTTCATCAGGCTTATCCAGACAACAGAATGCCTCATCCACCAGAAAATATGCATTCTCGTAACGCTCAGTTGGGGAACTCTGAAACATGTCATGAAAGCATCAGAGGTTCTTTTGAAATCGGAACAACTTCTACCAAATGAGATTTAATCTTGAATTTAGCTAGACGAATAGGATGGCTAATATTATTCAATTGGCTTGCTTACTTTGACAGTATGTCAAACAATAGATTGGATGGATCAAATTAAGTAGGCTACATCATCAAGGTTGTAAATGGCTGCGTTTTACCATCTTCTTGGAAAGAAAGGTGAAAGCTCAGTGATGAAACGTCACAACTCGTGAACTCGGGTATCATCATTCTGGTTTGAGTTTCCCACTTAGAACTCTGATTTAAGAGGGTCGTTTATAGAAGTTTCGGCTATTTCCGACTCGGGAAGTCGAATTTCTACGAGAGTGTCCGATTGAATCGTCCTGGTACGCTTGGATGCTATCAACTCAAGAATCAGATCACCACTCACCATTCATGAAGCATTGATAAAAAGACGACATGAAAACACATTTTGGTGATGAAATTTCACTCCCTTATGTCATAAAATACATTTTACCAAGACAAATGTGATTCTTTATGTTCTGAATGATTCAGTGGGGATTTTCTCTGACGTAACATTAACATTATGTCCTAAATGTCAGATTTCGTAAACTAATACATTAGATAATAAACACGGAGCTCGGTTGACATAGCGGTGCAGGTTTCTCTTAACAACTTTTGAGGATTTCACATTTTGTGGCCGTCCACGTCAAAGTTGTTACCGCGGGTCGCAAAAAAACAGAATTAGCATGAAACGAGCTGAATTAAATGTAAAAGCTTGGTATATGCTCAGTGCTCATTGACATTTCAGAGATACAAAAACAAGCGTGAGAAATCTTTGAAAAATAACAAGAATTTCAAATATGAAAAGCATGTTGTAATATGAAAATACTATGCCATGTCTCAAAATTGATATCTATCTTGCCTCTATATTGTTATGTCCAGCTGATTGGATAAGAAATATGACGAGTTCAACAGGGAAGTGAGCCTGTCAGGTAGCCAGCAGCATTAATTCTTGCACAGAATCCAGCCCAGCTGATGCGATGCAGTTTTCCAGGGTTTTTACCTCTTTTTGATTTAGTCACCCTAATTCTGACCATCATACAAGGGCAAAAACTCCCAAAACGTTTGAATGGATTATGATAGACATTTAAAAAATGTTGTAAAAGGTAGATCAGTGGTTGATCTTCAAGGCATTCCTAGTCAATCACCAAACATTTCTGTAGAAAAGTCAAAGGCTTGCACTCCTTTAGTTTTTTCCTCTGTTGGCAGTAAGTGAAGTTGATTCAGAAGCCCTGCACACCGGGTAGGCAAAGTGTTCTATTTTGGAAACATAATTTGTATGAAAAAAATGTAAATAAATAACTGTCTGCCCAATGGACCAGGAGAGCTGTGGCTAAATCTAATTCGCCAACTGCGCTGGCCAATCGGATAGCTCAAATCATTGTTCCTACAGCTTCGACGACCATGGCCACAGAAGTTTGATACTAGCCTACGGGAGATTTCCTAACTTTTATAACCATGACCAGAGAGACTGTCAATGAATACCGCAAAGAGCTGCTGTTTCTATGAGTGAGTTCAAGTTAAAAGCAGTCATTGTTTTAGTTCAACACTATTACAAAGCATAAAACTCGCGCTGCAGCTGCAATGACTGAGTAGCCAAGTGTATCGATAGCCCTGCGCTTTTATAAATATTAACAGCTTGATGTGTTCATTTTAATATGGAGGAATATTTCCCTTTCTCTGGTAATAGGAACAACATGAATTTGTGCCTGAGGCAGGTTCGGTGCGACGAGAATTCCACCATCAGGTGGAAGACAGTGTCCCCTCTCTCTGGTCAGTCTCACTGGAGGAAAGGAAGGAGAGAGCAGAGACTGTGAAAGGCACTACTAATTATGATTTTTCAATGCCGATACCGATTATTGGAGGACCAAAAAAAAGCTGATACCGATTAATCTGACAATTTCTATTTATTTGTAATAATGACAATTACAACAATACTGAATGAACACTTATTTTAACTTAATATAATTCATCAATAAATTCAATTTAGCCTCAAATAAATAATGTTCAATTTGGTTTAAATAATGCAAAAACAAAGTGTGGGAGAAGAAAGTAAAAGTGCAATATGTGGGATGTAAGAAGGCTAACGTTCACAATCCTTGCTCAGAACATATGAAAGCTGGTGGTTCCTTTTAACATGAGTCTTCAATATTCCCAGGTAAGAAGTTTTAGGTTGCAGTTATTACAGGAATTATAGGACTATTTCTCTCTATACCATTTGTATTTCATATACCTTTGACTATTGGATGTTCTTATAGGCACTTTAGTATTGCCAGTGTAAGAGTATAGCTTCCGTCCCTCTCCTCGCCCCTACCTAGACTCGAACCAGGAACACATCGACAACAGCCACCCTCGAAGCAGCATTACCCATGCAGAGCAAGGGGAACAACCACTCCAAGTCTCAGAGCGAGTGACGTTTGAAACGCTATTAGCACGCAGCCCGCTAACTAGCTAGCCATTTCACATCGGTTACACCAGCCTAATCTCGGGAGTTGATAGGCTTGAAGTCATAAATGGCATTGCGAAGAGCTGCTGCTGCTCTATCAAATCATAGACTTCATTATAACATAATAACACACAGAAATACAAGCCGTAGGTCATTAATATGGTCGAATCCGGAAACTATCATCTCGAAAACAAGACGTTTACTCGTTCAGTGAAATACGGAACCTTTCTGTATTTTATATAACGGGTGGCATCCATAAGTCTAAATATTCCTATTACATTGCACACACAACCTTCAATGTTATGTCAAAATTCTGGCAAATTAGGTGGCCCAAAGTGTTGCATATACCCTGACTCTGCGTGCAATGAACACAAGAGAAGTGACACAATTAAACCTGGTTAATATTGCCTGCTAACCTGGATTTATTTTAGCTAAATATGCAGGTTTAAAAAGATATACTTCTGTGTATTGATTTTAAGAAAGGCATTGATGTTTATGGTTAGGTACACATTGAAGCAAGGACAGTCCTTTTTAACGAATACGCACTGCATCGATTATATGCAACGCAGGACAAGCTAGATAAACTAGTAAGATCATCAACCATGTGTAGTTAACTAGTGATTATGATTGATTGATTGTTTTTTATAAGATAAGTTTAATGCTAGCTAGCAACTTACCTTGGCTTACTGCATTTGCGTAACAGGCAGGCTCCTCGTGGAGTGCAATGAGAGACAGGTGGTTAGAGTGTTGGACTAGTTAACTGTAAGGTTGCAAGAATGAATCCCCGAGCTGACAAGGTAAAAATCTGTTGTTCTGCCCCTGAACAAGGCAGTTAACCCACCGTTCCTAGGCCGTCATTGAAAATAAGAATGTGTTCATAACTGACTTGCCTAGTTAAATAAAGATTAAATAAAAGGTGTAAAAAAAATATATATATAATACATTTTTTTTAATTGGCCAAATCGGTGTCCAAAAACGCTGATTTCCAATTGTTATGAAAACTTGAAATCGGCCCTAATTATTCGGCCATTCCGATTAATCGGTCGACCTCTACTACTAATGCAGTGCTCAAAACAAGTGAGAACTCGGAAATCTTCAACTTCCAAGTGTTAAAGACAACTGGGAAGTCAAATAAAAATTTGATCAGACTGGGAAAATTCGTTCTGAATGTCCTCCAACCTAGAATTCCAAGTCGGAAACTCTGGCATCTTTGTTGAGCTTGCGAGTTCCCAGTTGTCTTGAAAACACCATGACCATCAGATGCAGGTACCATCAGCACAGTAAAATAAAAAAGCCAATTTGAAAATTACTTCAATTTAGTCTCAGCTGTACCTCGGAAGTGATACACCAACTGATCTATTTTCTTATCAAAGCTTGAGTTTTGAAATATAATCGAGTTTGAAAATAACAATATTGGCAGGCCAGGCAGATAGCCAATATGCTGTAATAATGTACGAGGCCTACTGCACAAACCTCCTTCCTACAGAACTGATATTAGGTTATACTTAGGACGTTTATTTTTTATTTGAATCTGTGCGGTAGATCTCAGCTTTCTTTTTGACTGCGAAAGTGATCTTGACTCAGAAAAGGTTGGTGACCACTGGTGTAGACTAACAGTGATATGCTTACTTACGGGCCCTTTCCAACAAAGCAGAGTAAAAAAGACAACGAAATATAGAATGAATAAGGATATTTGGCTATTTACACAGGGTACCAGTACCAAGTCGATGTGCAGGGGTACGAGGTAATTGAAGTAGATATGTACATATGGGTAACTGACGAGGAAACAAGAGAGATAATAAACAGTAGCAGCAGTGTATGAGGACTCAAAATAGATATAAAAAAAGGGTCAATGCAGATAACCAATAGCTACCGGGACGAACTATTTAGCAGTCTTACGGCATCGGGGTAGAAGCTGTTCCGGGTCCCGTTGGTTCCAGACTTGGTGCATCGATAGCGCTTGTCGTGCAGTAGCAGAGAGAACAGTCTATGACTAGGGTGGCTTGAGTCTAGGGCTGACCCCATTTAGTCGACCGGCTGTTGGGTCCACCGAGACATCTTTAGTCGTGCAATAGCAAAAAAAATATACACCACCGTTCAAAAGTTTGGGGTCACTTAGAAATGTCCTTGTTTTTGAAAGAAAGGCACATTGTTTTGTCCATTAAAATAACATCAAATTGATCTGAAATACAGTGTAGACATTGTTAATGTTGTAAATGACTATTGTAGCTGGAAACAGCTGATTTTCTTATGGAATATCTACATAGGCGTACAGAGGCCCATTATCAGCAACCATCACTCCTGTGTTCTAATGGCACGTTGTGTTACCTAATCCAAGTTCATAATTTGAAAGGCTAATTGATCATTAGAAACCCCTTTTGCAATTATGTTAGCGCAACTGAAAACGGTTGTTCTAATTAAAGAAGCAATAAAACTAGTCTTTAGACTAGGTGACTATCTGGAGCATTAGCATTTGCGGGTTCGATTACAGGCTCAAAATGGCCAGAAACAAATAACTTTCACCTAAAGGACTCTCAGACCATGAGAAACAAGATTATTGTCTGATGAAACCAAGATTGAACTCTTTGGCTTGAATGCAAAGCGTCTAGAGGAAACCTGGCACCATTCCTACGGTGAAGCATGGTGGTGGAAGCATCATGCTGTTGGGATGTTTTTTTGAGGCAGGGACTGGGAGACTAGTCAGGATCGAGCTAGGCTGAAACACCTGCCTTACTGAAGAAAGCAAAAAAAATACCATGTTTTTATGGAGGCTTTTTTAACTCAATGATTTCATATCATATAATGTAATATATATATATAAAATATAAATATATATAATATAAATATAAATATATAATCTTCACATTGTTTGCAAACTGATATGTGACACGTATTAATGCCAAAATTACATGCAAAACCAGCAACCCCCCAGACAATTTTTTTAATGTACAAAAAATATGAGCTCTGCCCTACCTGCCCTGAATGATGAGTTACCACTGATTAGCTTAAATTATAAATAAAACATTTCCCATTTGGAAATTGCATTCACGAATGAATGTGATCAATTTTTGTAGTTATACTATAATAAAAGCTGAACATAAAAACCTCTGGTACGATTTCAAATGTATTTAGTGTTGTTTACATTGTTCCAAACGGTCAGAAATTGATATTGTAATCTAACAGCACATATAATATGCACACAGCGCTTGCTCCTTGCCTTATTTTTCTTGATCTCCAGTATTTTCCACAACTAGTCAAATGTATTACACATATCTGACTTCCCCTTTACCTCAACCAGTAGCATAAACATTCCCCTGTTTCGAGTTTATTTGTCACACCCCCTGCATCCATTTTTATGTTACGGTGTTCAGAGTTTGTTATAACCAATTTATTGTAGTGATTATGATATGCTATAGGTCAGGCCCTATTGGTCACGTAAAGAGAGCAAGGGTTGAGGGAATAGGGAATGTTTTCAATAAGTCAGAAATGGCTGTAATTATGTTGCAGATTCAGCAACACGTACAGCGCAATTAACACTGATGGTCACTGCAGCAGGGAGGACAGAGAGGCAACTGATGCTAGTCCCAGTCACTTACACAGTGCAGTAAGTCTGAGCCCCGCCTGGCACAATCAAATCAATTACCGGTCAGGCTCCCTCTATTCATTTGTGTGTCTAAAATATTTAATCAAACAGTGTGCTTAAAGCATCACACAAGCTCAGTGAATATAGTTGATTTGATTCAAACACATAAAATGTGTCTATAAGGAAAAATACACGTTTTAACATTTAGACCAATCGATTGGTCAAAAGAACAGACGATTTTTTAAAGTTTTGGACCGCCCTACTGGAATCTGACCATTTTAGGGCCATTTTAGGGCAGGGAGCTCGGCCCCGGTGAATGCACCAATTTGTAAGTCGCTCTGGATAAGAGCGTCTGCTAAATGACTTAAATGTAAATGTAAATGTACTGGGCTGTACGTACTACCCTCTGTAGCAGTTGCCATACCATGCTGTGAGACACAGTCAATATGCTCTCAATGGTGCAGGGTTTGGAACATTGGTTTTCTTAGAGGATTATCTACACAATTAACATTATTTTACCCATTGGTCAAAACATGCATTTTTGATTGGACACCCTACAACTACCAAGTACTCTCCTCTCCTCCCAGACTCTCCATCTAAAGCCTGATGAAATCTGCTGTGGCTAAACATTTAGCATAACCATTTTTACTGTTTAGTTACCATTGCCATATAATGTCAAATCATATAGGTCTACTCAAAAATCAAAGCATCATGTCCCTTAAACGGAGTGGTACTTCTCATTTCTAAGGATGAGATGCTGAGTGGGGTACAATGATTTGTCATAAGTAAAAGGTGGGAGGCTTACCTTAGTTGATTAGAGAAGTCGTCCTCTACATTGTCATCATCCCAGTTGTCTTCCCACACGTGGGCATCTTCATCCTCATCCAACCCAGTCCAATCTGAACACATAAATACAATTATGAGAATTACAAATTATAAAACGTTAGTTGACAAGCAACTACCGAACAAGTAACTCTTACTCAACTAGTTACTACGCTAGCTAGTTAGCCAACGTAGCACGCTAACTGGCATTACAGTTAATTAACTGGCTTTTATATGTTATGTGCTGTTTACTTTATAGTTGACCTTAGTTGGCTAACGTTTAACTATGTAAAGTTGTCGCCAGTACAATCGCTAATTAGCTATCAGTGAACATAAGTGTCTAGCTAGCTGGTTAGCTGCTAGCACACTAGCTAGTTACATTTTTATTCAATGATGTTAGCATAACTAGCAAGCTTGCTAAACTAGCTAGCCGAGTCACTGTTGGGCCCAGTCTGAGAAGTAGTCGCTAAATAAAACAATTCAGTGAAAACGGGTTAACATTAGTAACATATATAACTAGAATTAATTTACCCTCGGCTGGGAATTCTTCAAACTCATCGTCCTCCTCTAATAATCCCAAATCTACAGTCTGTTTCTTGTCAGACATGTTCACTGCCTTTTCGTTGCGCGGGTCTATCGTGAACAAATGGACTTCCAGCGAAAGGGTTTATGGGATAGTGGAGGTTCAAGAGAAGGCTGGTTGCTCATGAGCAGAGACTGCTCTGCCAACAGAATCCCATGTCACACGGTGCTCCTGATTCTGCACGACGGTAAACAATTTAAGTCAGCATACTGTATGTTGATGTGTAGCTATGTTGAGTTATTTTTCGTGTCTGTTTTTTGCATAGGCTAAAATAGACCATGTTTTATTTATTTTGATTTCCACATACACCGGATAGGTGCAGTGAAATGTGTTGTTTGTTTTACAGGGTCAGCCATAGTAGTACTGCACCCCTATCTCCAACAGTGCAGGAATAATATATAGAAAACAAAACAATACACACATAATCCAAAGGTAAAAATAAATAAATAAATATCAGAACGAACAATTGTTAGAGCTTGGCATCAAGGGCACATCGACACATCGACTCGGATATTCCAACCAGCGACCTTTCATCACCTACAAAGCCCTCCACAACCAACCACGCACCTTCCTCTCTGACCTTCTCCCCCCTCCTGCTCCCTCCGCTTCAACTCTGCTGGTCTCCTTGTCACTCCCCCATTCCGCCTCTCCGCCGTGGGTGTCCGGGCCGTCAGCTGCTCTGCCACCAGGCAACTGGAATGCACTCCCCCCACACATGCAAATGCATTCATTTAATTAAAAAAACTTCCTAAAAACACACCTCTTCAAGGATGCCTATAATCTATAGCCTATGGTCTATGATTTACTTGCCTACCCCCCTTCTGTGTCTTCTCAGTATACTGTACATACAGATTTGAAATTAAAAGTATTGGGACAAACTTTCACGTGTATTAAACAATTATTTGTATTTGGTTGTGACTCACTACATTTGTTGGATCCGTTTGCTGTTTGTTTTGGTTATGTTTCAGATTATTTTTGTGCCTAATAGAAAGGAATGGTAAAGAATGTATTGTCTCATTTTGGGTTAACTTTCATTGTAAATAAGAATATAATATTATTCTAAACACTTCTACATGAATGTGGGTGCTACCATGATTACAGATAATACTGGATGAATCGTGAATAATGATGACTGAAAAAATGATAGACTCACAAATATCACCCCCTCCCCCCAAAAAAGCTAACCTCCCCTGTTATTGTAATGGTGAGAGGTTTGCATGTCTTCAGGGTATGATATTTTTGTGTCTGTAACTTTCACACTAATCATTATTCACGATTCATTCAGGATTATCTGAAATCATGGATAATTAATGTAGAAGTGTTAAGAAATGTATTCTATTCTTATTTAGTGAAAAAGTGACTCCAAAATGACACAATACATTATTTACCAATCATGTAGGCCTCCTGTTAATGTAAGATGTCCTTGAGTACCCTGAAATGTGTCCTCTAAATAAAATGTGTTATTATTATATTATTATTATTAAAAAGTGGCCTAAATAATACTTTCCTGTGGATATTTTGTAAAAAATGTCGACCATCTGAAGGACCTACCACACAGACAACTGGTAGAGTGGAGAGTAAGTTCAAATGTAATCTTATTCAACATTCTGGCTTGGAAAGAAACATTCCAGGTTTTTTTGCAGTGCTTTGTTCCAGACTGTCTCATTTTTTAGGCAAGGACCAGGTAAATGGTCTTGTCAACTGTAGCTCACAATCATGTAAAAATTCAACTAATTCAGACTATTTAATATCAGTCAGTCAAACTTATGATTTGTGAAAAAGTAAATGCAGCATTGTCAAAGCATAATCACACTCAAATCCTTCTTACTTAAAACACAAAGCCCTGCGCAGTCCTTCGGTCCCACAAAAAATACACAGAAATCACCCAAATTTAAGTGAAGATTTTTCATTGAGGAACAAATGTGCATTCTTGTCCATGTTGCCTGTTTGAATAATGAACCAGCAGCCACAGCTTAGTATGTAGTTTAGATAAATGAGAGCACATCTACCACAAAACCACACTCACCACAATGAAAATTGCCCCTGCAGATGTCACCATGCTGACAGACGATGAACCTCAACGTAGGCTGCTCACTTATTCTATTTTCAAATTATTTTGTAATCATCCTAAATCCTTTCACATGATGACAATGCCACAACATTAAGAGGAAGGGGATTAGAGGGAGGGAGAACAGAACAAGGAAAAGAAGAGGCCAATGCTGTACTACACAGCAACAAGTTGGAGGAAATACTTTCATGTTAGATTTGATGTGAGAATTCTTGTTTGATGTGAGAATACTGTATCGGGATTGGGGAAAAACCATCAAAAAAGGATTTTCCAAAAACCGTCATACACCACATACAATGAATAGAATAGATTAGCTTAGTAGGAGGAATCGAATGGAATGCACTAGAAGGATGACTCTTCTGATTCCAGGCAGGCTATAGAACCCTGGAACGATAGTGTAGTAGTGTCCTGCAGCAGTATACATGAGACTGCAGTTACACTGTGGCGCCTGGAGTCTCCCAGGTATGGGAGAGAGGGAGGGAGAGAGGGTTGAAGGGTTGCCCAGACTCCAAGACTTTCTCCTCTGTGTTGCGTCTCTGAAAATACATGACTTTCGTACAGCCCTTCAGGACAGACTGGCTGGCCCTAAGTCTTCACAGAGACAGAGGAGTCTGACTCCAACCCTGCCTGCCCAGCCAGTCTGGCAGTCTGTCTCTGTCGCTGCCTGGACCTTTATCCTGACCCAGATCACTATATGGCCCTGAGGGTGTGCATAGAGAGTCTAGACCATCATCACCTAATCTACCCCCCCGCCTGTCCCCCGTCCCCCCCGTCCCCCCCCAGCTCTCACCTGACTGATCACCCTTTCAGATTAGGGACAGACAAGACCTCTTCTTCCATGCCAGGGAAAGTGACGACACAGGATGATGAAGCAGTCTAGTCGACCTGTCCCGGGGCCCTTTGTCTGACCATCACTCCATCCCCTCCAGTCATTCAGACATTGCAGACATGCATTGTGCCACATGCCAGAAATACTCCTCTTCCCATAGAATAGACCAACTCAAAGCTGAGTAGGAAAATGCCGGGGGACTTCTGACTTGTTTTTGCCTTGTCTGCATATGAAGTAATTTCTCTTTAATTTCCATCTGTCTTTTGTGTAAATAAAATAACAGATTTGTTGCAATATCGATTCAGTTGAATCATATTTTTTTTTGTTTAGACGTTCCTAGATATGTGGTAGCCTAAATGTGGCAAAAAATCAGTAGAATATAAAATGAAGAAAAAAAGCCCTGAGACAAAGTAAGCGATCAGAGTGGATTAGATGGACTTAACCATCCAATTAATAAGGTAAATCCCAGAAAAACATGTCAGCTTTGCTCTCTTCCAAAATTGGATGGGATTTATATGCTTCCAGGATATGTCTGTCAAGATTTGGTATTAAACTTAATCCCATCCAGTCACTATGTCTGGGCCATTGTGTTTTGTATGGTGAACCCTCTCTCCATTAATAAAAGAAAAGACCAGTTATTTTGAAGGGAAATATGAATATGATGATCAAATAAGGAACAAAAATATCAATTTAAATAAATGTATGCGAGAGAGGTTAACATAAATGTTAGTTTTCTCTGTTTTATTCTCTTATTTTGTGACTCATTAATTTGTCTGTCATGGAGAATTTAAGTTTCATATTTTCTCCCCCTGTCTGCCTTGAAAAGGCCTGTCATCTGGGGCTTGAGGTACAGTTTGCCAAGAGGCCAATGGCCCCTTTATGACAATACAATCTGATGTCTGTCCCAACCAGCCCCCAAGTAATCCTGTCCTCCTCGGCGGCTTAGCCCTGCTCAGGCTTAAATTGCATATTTTGTTTTTATCAGGACGTCGCTGATAAATACTATCAGCAAGGTAGAAATTAAATATGTTGGGGGGGGTTCGTCTATCTCGAGTTCCAAAAACAGACAGAGGTACAGGAATACCCCCGGTTCCTTGTTTCAGATCTGTGAACACAGGGGGAACAATGACACCTCTATCACAGGGGGTTCCCTTTTCCAATGTGTTAGTACCGAGACAATATGCAGTTTACAATTCACATCTTGTACATTTCATGTGATTAGTGTTTTAATAATATTGATTAAAATAAATGTGAAAAAAATGGGATGTTTACGACAGCACATTAATTACATTCAACATTTATACAAATACACGTGTGGACCTATATTACGTATTTACTTTTTAAATAACAATGGTTTCTCATTGCATCCCATTTGTTACTGTTTTGTCAATTCAATCACCATGATATGGTGTCTCCAACATTACAAAATGCTATTTATTCCAATGATGAATGAGAAACTACTAATAGCCTGTAGTTTCACATTGACTTTACATCCATACTGCTATCCTATGATCCCGGACAAGTCTGCTCTGGAATATGTGAAAAGCACTTGGACACTCTTACCATCTTACCTTCTGTGAGCGGTGCTCTCAGTGAGAGTACCCATTAAGCAACATGTTCTCGTACTGTTCTAGAGGCATTCCCTGGCTTTTGGTTCATGTCCATGCAAATATGAATGTTACATTTGAAATGCATTAGATCCTACTCTATAAAGAGAGTAGAGAGGCAATATTTTGTATGAAATCACGTGCACAATAAAACATATTTATTTATGAAAATATATATTACTTTTTTTTTAATGAAAAGTCTTATCTAATTGACTATTTTGCCACTATTCCTCTAAAGAGTGGTCAAACAAAAAATAATGGTAAAATGATTTTATTCTCCCTCTACTTAGACAGCATTGATCTCAGACAGAAGTCTATCAGTTGTAAGATGACATGTCCCATGGTCACCAGTACAATGGTGCTGTGTGTGTGGTGACGTGTCACATGTCTATGGAGAAGCCCTGGCTACCTGGATACGACCATTCTTCCTGTGGTCTAGTGCTCATGACTGTGGAGAATCTCTCTCTCTCACTGTCACACACACATTCGCTCGCTCTCTCTCTCTCCTATTGGGTCCTGGTATATGACCTGGTATGACCGTGTAAAGAGGTCGTCCCTCAGCATGGGGCCCAGTGAAGGGGTGACAAGCTGTTTGGCTCTAACACTTGCTTCTACCCTCTACCATGCTACCCTCCTACCTGTCATTTGTCATCGCAGGGGAAAAATAAGGATGAATGACACAACATGCTTCAGGTGACTGCTCTCTTTTCTATGTATCGTATGGGTCCTAAATGGCACCTATTCCCTACATAGTGCACTACCATGGGACCCTGGTCAAACGTAGTGCACTAAATGGTGAATAGGGTGCTATTTGGGACGTACCCTCTTTTACCTACGTTGACTTGTCACCAGCGTGAGAGGATTCAACATCAGCCTACAGTGTTAGCATCATTATTATCCCATTAGCCATACTTCAGACAATCCCTCATTTGAATATGATGTCAAATATTTTAAACATTTCAAGCATTTTATGTTGCTGGCTTTAGTCGTGGCATGAAATATATATATATACTGTGTTTTAATAGCTAACTTCGATGCAACTCTGGCTTCTAATCAATAACTTTGTAACTGTTAGTGTTAATCAGGTGGTTTTACATCAGTATGGAATTCAGGCGTAATCCCCAACATGTGGCCGTCCCATTCGTCCCTAACCCAGGAAGTGGCCTCCTGGTTGGTCTGATTGATAAATGAAGCTCTCCTTATGTTCTTGGGGGTCTGCAACAGTTCTGAGGGCCTCTATGGGGTCTGGACTATGTCCAGGAAACCTCTAACAGCTACTTATTAAGTAGTTAGACCCACTAGACGGCGAGAGGGCAGAGGGTGCAGAGACCTGGTGATCACCTGGGTTCGGGTTTGCCCCAGCATCCAGATCCCATTGGTCGGATTCTAGTCTTGTCTCTTCTCTTCTTCATTTTCTCTGTTTTCACAGCTTGGATGGGTTATTTACAGAGTTGTAATTATTAGTATTTTACACCTCTCCATGTCACCAATGTACTTTTGTCCCTGTCCCTCTAGAGTACTTGCAGGTATTGTATGTTGTTGAGGGCGGTCTGCAGGCATCGAGTGAACGCAAGTAGTGTGTTTACCTCTAGATTTGTATGTTGCAAACAATATGTCAATTGTCAAAGTTTAACATATCAATTTGGATTCACCTCACAATTATGGTTATTTACATTGTGGTGGTTAATGTTAAAAATAATAGGAAGTATGCAAGAGTAGGCATGCACAGAAGGAGCTTCCAGCGCAGCAAGGTCATTACTGCTCAATAATTATTTCTTCTCCTTCATTGAGTTTCTGCGCCAGGATGCGCTGTGTGTGTCTTTACAGTCAATTTCAGAAGTTTCAAGCAGAAAAAGTCCATTGTACATAAACTACTTAAGTGTGGAGAATAGAATTAACTTTCAGATTCATATTATCAAATCAAATTTTATTTGTCACGTGCTGAATAAATTAGGTGATTTTTTAAAATTTAAGTAACACAATAAAATAACAATAGAGGCTTCATCAAATCAAATTTTATTAGCCACATACACATGGTTAGCAGATGTTAATTTGAGTGTAGCGAAATGTTTGTGCTTCTAGTTACGACAGTGCAGTAATATCTAACAAGTAATCTAACAATTCCCCAACAACTACCTAATACCCGCAAATCTAAAGGGTTGAATGAGAATATGTACATATAAATAAATGGATGAGTGATGGCCGAGCGGCATAGGCAAGGTGCAGTAGATGCTATAAAATAAGGTATATACATGTGACATGAGAAATGTAAGATATGTAAACATAATTTAAAGTGGCATTGTTTAAAGTGACTAGTGATCCACTTATTTAAGTGTCCAGTGATTGGGTCTCAATACAGTATATACATGTGATATGAGTAATTTAGGAAATGTAACATTATTAAAGTCGCATTATTTAAAGTGGCATTGTATAAAGTGACTAGAGATCCATTTATTAAAGTGTCCAGTGATTGGGTCTCAGTGTAGGCAGCAGCCTATATAGGGGGTACCGGTACCTAGTCAATGTGCAGGGGTACAGGATAGTCGAGGTCATTTGTACATGTAGGTAGGGGTAAAGTGACTATGCATAGATAATAAACAGCAAGTAGCAGCTGTGTAAAAACAAAGGAGGGGGTCAATGTAAATAGTCCGGGTGGCCATTTGATTCATTGTTCAGCAGTCTTATGGCTTGGGGGTAGAAGCTTTGAAATTAGCCTTTTGGACTGGAGCGCCTCTTGGCGCTCCAGTACCGCTTGCCATGCGGTAGAAGAGAGAACAGTCCATGGCTTGGGTGACTGGAGTCTTTGAGAATATTTTGGTCCTTCCTCTGACACCGCCTAGTATGTAGGTCCTGGATGGCAGGAAGCTTGGTCCCAGTGATGTACTGGGCCATATGCACCACCCTCTGTAGCGCCATACTGTCGGATGCCGAGCAGTTGCCATACCAGGCGGTGATGCAACAAGTCAGGATGCTCTCGATGGTGCAGCTGTAGAACTTTTTGAGGATCTGGGGACCCATGCCAAATCTTTTCAGTCTCCTGAGGGGGAAACGGTGTTGTCGTGCCCTCTTCATGACTGTCCTGGTGTGTTTGGACTATGATAATTTGTTGGTGATGTGGACCTCAAGGAACTTGAAACTCTCGACCCGCTCCACTGCAGCCCCGTAGATGTGAATGGGGGCGTGTTCGGCCCTCCTTTTCCTGTAGTCCACAATCAGTTCCTTTGTTTTTCTCACCTTGAGGGAGAGGTTGTTGTCCTGGCATCACACAGCCAGGTCTCTGACCTCCTCCCTATAAGCTGTCTCATTGTTGTCAGTGATCAGGCCTACCACTATTGTGTCATCAGTAAACTTAATGATGGGGTTGGAGTCGTGCTTGGCCACGCAGTCGTGGGTGAACAGGGAGTACAACGATGGGGACTAAGCTTGAATCCCAGAGGAGCCCCCTTGTTGAGGATCAGCATACCACCGGTGGGAGGCCCGTCAGGAAGTCCAGGATCCAGTTGCAGAGGGAGGTGTTTAGTCCCAGGATCCTTAGCATAGTAATGATCTTTGTGGGCGCTATGGTGTTGAACGCTGAGCTGTAGTCAATGAACAGCATTCTCACATAGGTGTTCCTTTTGTTCAGGTGGGAAAGGTCTGTGTGGAGTGCGATTTGAGATTGCATCATCTGTGGATCTGTTGGGGCAGTATGCGAATTGGAATAGGTCTAAGGTTTCTGGGATGATGGTGTTTATGTGAGCCTTTCAAAACATTTCATGGCTACCGACGTGTGTGCTACGGGGCGGTAGTCATTTAGACAGGTTACCGTCGCTTTCTTGGACACAGGGACTATGGTGGTCTGCTTGAAACATGTAGGTATTACAGACTCAGTCAGGGAGAGGTTGAAAATGTCAGTGAAGACACTTGCCAGTTGGTCCGCGCATGCTCTGTGTACACGTCCTGGTAATCCGTCTGGCCCAGTGGCCTTGTGAATGTTGATCTGTTCAAAGGTCTTGCTCACATCGGCGACGGATAGTGTGATCACACAGTCGTCCGGAACAGCTGGTGCTCTCATGCATGCTTCAGTGTTGCTTGCCTTGAAGCGAAGAAATAAAAGGCATTTCACTCGTCTGATAGGCTCGCGTCACTTGGCAGCTTGCGGCTGGGTTTCCGTTTGTAGTCCGTAACAGTTTTCAAGCCCTGCCAAATCCGACGAGCATAAGAGCCGGCGTAGTAGGGTTCAATCTTAATCCTGTATTGACGCTTTCCCTGTTTGATGGTTCGTCTCAGGGCATAGCAGGATTTCTTACAAGCGTCCGGATTAGTGTCCCGCTCCTTGAAAGCGGAAGCTCTAGCCTTTAGCCCGGTGCGGATGTTACCTGTAATCCATGGCTTCTGGTTGGGATATGTACGTACGGTCACTGTGGGGACGACGTCGTCGATGCACTTATTGATGAAGCCTGTGACTGAAGTGGTATACTCCTCAATGCCATTGGATGAATCCCGGAACATATTTCAGTCTGTGCTAGCAAGTCCTGTAGCATAGCATCTGCATCATCTGACCACTACTGCAATGAGTGGGTCTCTGGTACTTCCTGCTTTAGTTTTTGCTTGTAAGCAGGAATCAGGAGGATAGAATTATGGTCTGATTTGCCAAATGGATGGCGAGAGAGAGCTTTGTATGTGTCTCTGTGTGAAGTAAAGGTAGTCTACAGTTTTTTTCCCTCTGGTTGCACAGGTGACATGCTGATAGAAATTTGGTAAAACGGATTTAAATTTGCCTGCATTAAATTCCCCGACCACTAGGAGCTCTGTTTCTGGATGACCATTTTCTTGTTTGCTTATGGCCTTATACAGCTCTTTGAGTGCTGTCTTAGTGCCAGCATCGGTTTGTGGTGGTAAATAGACATCTACAAAATATATAGTGTGGTCTACAGCTAGCTATAGGGCGGCGCACAATTGGCCCAGCATCGTCCGGGTTTGGCCAGGGTAGGCTGTCATTGTAAATGAGAATTTGTTCTTAACTGACTTGCCTTGTTAAGTATAAAATTGTTTAATCATGAGGTATTCTACCTCAGGCGAGCAATACCTCGAGAACTCCTTAATGTTCGACATCGTGCACCAACTGTAATTGACAAATAGACACACACAACCACCCCTCGTCATACCAGACGTAGTTGTTCTGTCCTGCCGATGCACTGAAAACCCAGCCAACTGTATATTATCCATGTCGCCGTTCAGCCACGAATCGGTGAAACATAAGATATTAAAGTTGTTAATGTCCCGTTCGTAGAATAGTCTTGAACGGACATCATCCAGTTTATTCTCCAGTGATTGCACGTTGGCCAATAGAACGGATGGTAGAGGCGGGTTACCCACTCGCTGACGAATTCTCACAAGGCACCCCGATCTCCTCCCCCTGTATTACCGTATTTTCTTCACTCGAATGAAGGGGATTTGGGCCTGATCTCAGAGAAGCAGTATATCCTTCGCTTCGGACTCATTAAAGAAAAAGTCTTTGTCCAGTTCGAGGTGAGTAATCGCTGTTCTGATATCCATAATCTCTTTTCGTTCGTATGAGACGGTAGCATTAACATTATGTACAAAATAAGTTACAAACAATGTGAAAAAAACACACAAAATAGCACCGTTGGTTAGGAGACTGTAAAACTGCAGCCATCCTCTCTGACGCCATTATAATATTCATATTATTATGACCTGCAATGTACAGCTATTAATGTTTATTTTTAAGGCTGAGAATTATGATTTCTCTCACACTGCAACCCAGTGAAGGTGGAAAGTGTATGATTAATTGTGTTGGCCAGATTGTGTGCACAGACATTAGTAACACTGAACCAACCCCTCCACCGCTGCAGAACCTACTACAGCCCACATAGACCTAAACTGTGGAAACGGCTCTGTCTGGTTTCTCAGATTGATCACAGAGGGGGAGTACCAAGCCCCACTTGTGTGCGCATGAAAGTCCAGGGTAAGAAACCAAGAATCATTTTTTGAGTATGGCCGAAGGCGAAGCTTAAACGGCTCAGCCAATGATAAGCGTTTAGGCAGGCCCGAGCACCCTGGGTAGACTGCAGCTGAAACACTAGGAGATGGAAGGAAAGTGGTTATTTGTCATTAAGACTTTTCAAAGAAAGGAGAATGCCAAGGGTCCAATTTATGCTTATTATAATTGTTTTCTTCCCGCTCTGAAAATAAGTCTTGACTCAGGCTACTTCTCTCATTGTTTAACTGAATGCTAACAAATACACAATTGGAGGTTAGATGTTCAATGTTTTTGTATATTTGACAAAAAGTAGATCAAAAGGGCAAAATCTAAACTGATTTAGAAAATAAGATATCAATCATATTCTCCAAAACAAACACATTTTATTTTTATTATACCTTAATAGGCCTATGAAAGGCTTGCCTTTGTTAACTGTAGTTAAATCGACTGAGCAGAGTCCCATTTGGAAGAGCTTCATTTATTTGGGCACATTATTTCTTTCATTATTTCTTTAATTTTTCTCATGCTGTTGTACTGTATACCTGGCAGCTGTTGTCCTTTATGCTAGTCATCTATTCTGGCTTTAAATGAATGCTGGTGTTGAGGTCTGTAATACAGTGTGTGTGGGGGGGCTTATTCTGTCTGTCTGCCAGGTAATCGTTTGTTTTGGCTCCCGAGGCTGTGTGAAACATGTTCTATTAAACCATTTGGAATCAAACATTTTACTTTTTGAATGGGATGTTAGAAAATTATTTACAGGCAAATAAAGTTGCGTGAGACCAAGTGGTCCAAGTTGTGGAAATTGTTCTGCTTAGCGGTTGAATCCATTTTAATTTAAAATATTAAAATGCCAATTCTGATATTGTGTAATTGAGGGCACTATGTTGTTGAATGCTGAGCTGTAGTCAATGAATAGCATTCTCACATTTTGTCCAGGTGGGAGAGGGCAGTGTGAAGTGCAACAGAGATTGCATCATCTGTGGATCTGTTAGGGCAGTATGCAAATTTAAATGGGTGTAGGGTTTCTGGGATAATAGTGTTGATGTGAGTCATGACCAGCCTTTCAAAGCACTTCATGGCTACAGACGTGAGTCCTACGGGTCGGTAGTCATTTAGGCAGGTTGCCTTAGTATTCTATGGTGTTCTGCTTAAAACATGTTGGTATTACAGACTCGGACAGGAAGAGGTTGAAAATGTCAGTGAAGACACTTGCCAGTTGGTCAGCACATGCTCGCAGTACACGTCCCGGTAATCCGTCTGGCCCTGTGGCCTTGTGAATGATGACCTGTTTAAATCTCTTACTCACATCGGCTGTGGAGAGCGTGATCACAGTCTTCCGGAACAACTGGAGCTCTCATTTATGTTTCAGTGTTATTTGCCTCGAAGCGAGCATAGAAGTAGTTTAGCTCGTCTCGTAGGCTCGTGTTACTGGGAAGCTCTCAGCTGTGCTTCCCTTTTGTAGTTTGTAATGGTGAGCAAGCTCTGCCACATCCAACGAGCATCAGAGCCGGTGTAGTACGATTTGATCTTAATCCTGTATTGACACTTTGCCTGTTTGACGGTTCGTCTGAGGGCGATACGGGACTTCTTATAAACTTCCGGGTTAGAGTCCCGCTCCTTGAAGAGGCAGCTCTAGCCGTTAGCTGATGTGGTGTACTCCTCAATGGGGCAGGGGAGGAATCCCGGAACATATTCCAGTCTGTGTTAGCAAAACAGTCCTGTAACAGAGTGGCATTTTCTCTAGTGTCCAAGCTCTTATCTCTCTCTCTCTCTCTCTCTCACACGCACACGCACACACACACACACACACACACACACACACACACACACACACACACACACACACACACACACACACACACACACACACACACACACACACACACACACACACACACACACACACACACACACACACACACACACACACACACACACACACACACACGTCCACTTATATCCTTATTGGCCTCTATGATGTTGACCCTCTCTTGATTGTATACCCCAGGCAGTTCTGCAGCTGGTTGTCTGGGGAGCTGGGACTGTGTCTGTCGGGGCTTGGAGGAGATAGCGTGACCAGTCTGGTCCAAAAGACACACTCCCAGCACTGTGCTTCACTTGTTTCCAAGGCGAAGCTGAAGGCAGAGGAACAAGCCTAGACTTTCATTTGGGGTGTTTGTACAAATATGTCCTTCTTTCTGCCCCCTGGGCAGGGCAGCTCCTCTCAGCTGGCTGTAGAGGGACGAGGAGGAAGGTCCTGTAGAACACCATGCCTGCTTCCCAAATGGCAGCCTATTCTTTATATAGTGCACTACTACCCTATGGGCCCTTGTCATATAGTGTGTCATTTGGAATGCATCCTAGGCCCTACATGGGGGTCAAGGGGGAAATTGATGACACTTCCATCCATCCATCCATGACATCAGACGTTTTGTTTTGACATTGATGGGCTTTCTGTGTGTGTGAATGAATGAATTATATTTTATTTCCGTTACAAATCGCCAGTTGGCAACCCCATCTCTTATGATTTGACACAAACAAACAGTACAATGATTCACAGTGATAATTCCTGCGGGGGTTCTGCACCACCCTATATGAGTGTAAAGCACTTCATGCTGTGTTTTTGTTAGCTACAGTTCCTCTCCTCGTAGTTCTATTAATTGTGCAGTGATATTGAAAAGGTAGTTCTGATTGAATGCAGTTTCCGAGCTTGCATTGACGTAGTCATGAATACAACAGGCTTGACGATTGTGTGCTAGATAGAATTGGTGACATTTAGTAACTACAGCATAATGCTCCTGTGTTGTCAGTTTATGACAAACCTTAGCTCTTTATTGACCATGTCCATAGTTGTTATTGACATATAAACTTCATTCTAGTCTAGAATTAGAGTATATGTGGTCTAAAAGTAGAAATAGTCTCACTTTATTTCCTGGAACATCCATAAACACAAATATTTGTGTTTACTTTATATGAGTGTGGTAACCGTCTTAGAGAGTGTTTTATGGACCTGTGACTATGACTCATAGTTTCTCTGTTAAGTGTTTATTTGTAGGCAACATTGTGTTGTTTTGTGTATAATGACCCACAACAACAGCAAACAAAGAAAGGAAAAGGGAACTGTACTGAGCAAAAATATTGACGCAACATGTAAAGTGTTGGTTCCATGTTTCATGAGCTGAAATGAAAGATCACAGAAATGTTCCATACGTACAAAAAGTTTATTTCTCTCAAATGTTGTGCAAAGAAATTGTTTACATCCCTGTTCTTGAGCATTTCTCTTTTGCCAAGATACTGTAATCCATCCACCTGACAGGTGTGGCATATCACGAAGCTGATTAAACAGCATGATCATTACACAGTTGCACCTTGTGCTGATGACAATAAAAGGCCAGGACCTCCCCATCAGGCCTCACAACTGCAGACCACGTGTAACCACTCCAGCCCAGGACCTCCCCATCAGGCCTCACAACTGCAGACCATGTGTAACCACGCCAGCCCAGGACCTCCCCATCAGGCTTCACAACTGCAGACCATGTGTAACCACGCCAGCCCAGGACCTCCCCATCAGGCCTCACAACTGCAGACCACGTGTAACCACGCCAGCCCAGGACCTCCCCATCAGGCCTCACAACTGCAGACCATGTGTAACCACGCCAGCCCAGGACCTCCCCATCAGGCCTCACAACTGCAGACCATGTGTAACCACGCCAGCCCAGGACCTCCCCATCAGGCCTCACAACTGCAGACCACGTGTAACCACTCCAGCCCAGGACCTCCCCATCAAGCCTCACAACTGCAGACCACGTGTAACCACGCCAGCCCAGGACCTCCCCATCAGGCCTCACAACTGCAGACCACGTGTAACCACTCCAGCCCAGGACCTCCCCATCAGGCCTCACAACTGCAGACCATGTGTAACCACGCCAGCCCAGGACCTCCCCATCAGGCAGGCTTCACAACTGCAGACCATGTGTAACCACGCCAGCCCAGGACCTCCCCATCAGGCCTCACAACTGCAGACCACGTGTAACCACGCCAGCCCAGGACCTCCCCATCAGGCTTCACAACTGCAGACCACGTGTAACCACGCCAGCCCAGGACCTCCCCATCAGGCCTCACAACTGCAGACCACGTGTAACCACGCCAGCCCAGGACCTCCCCATCAGGCCTCACAACTGCAGACCATGTGTAACCACTCCAGCCCAGGACCTCCCCATCAGGCCTCACAACTGCAGACCACGTGTAACCACGCCAGCCCAGGACCTCCCCATCAGGCCTCACAACTGCAGACCATGTGTAACCACGCCAGCCCAGGACCTCCCCATCAGGCCTCACAACTGCAGACCATGTGTAACCACGCCAGCCCAGGACCTCCCCATCAGGCTTCACAACTGCAGACCATGTGTAACCACGCCAGCCCAGGACCTCCCCATCAGGCCTCACAACTGCAGACCACGTGTAACCACGCCAGCCCAGGACCTCCCCATCAGGCTTCACAACTGCAGACCACGTGTAACCACGCCAGCCCAGGACCTCCCCATCAGGCCTCACAACTGCAGACCACGTGTAACCACGCCAGCCCAGGACCTCCCCATCAGGCCTCACAACTGCAGACCACGTGTAACCACGCCAGCCCAGGACCTCCCCATCAGGCTTCACAACTGCAGACCACGTGTAACCACGCCAGCCCAGGACCTCCCCATCAGGCCTCACAACTGCAGACCACGTGTAACCACGCCAGCCCAGGACCTCCCCATCAGGCCTCACAACTGCAGACCACGTGTAACCACGCCAGCCCAGGACCTCCTCATCAGGCCTCACAACTGCAGACCACGTGTAACCACGACAGCCCAAGACCTCCCTATCAGGCTTCACAACTGCAGACCACGTGTAACCACGCCAGCCCAGAACCTCCCCATCAGGCCTCACAACTGCAGACCACGTGTAACCACGCCAGCCCAAGACCTCCCCATCAGGCCTCACAACTGCAGACCACGTGTAACCACGCCAGCCCAAGACCTCCCCATCAGGCCTCACAACTGCAGACCACGTGTAACCACGCCAGCCCAGGACCTCCCAATCAGGCCTAACAACTGCAGACCACGTGTAACCACGCCAGCCCAGGACCTCCCCATCAGGCTTCTTCACATGTGGGATCATCTGAGACCAGCCACCCAAACGCTGATGAAACTGAGGAGTATTTCTGTCTGTAATAAAACGCTTTAGTGGGGAAAAACTCATTCTGATTGGCAGCGCCCACCCATGGCTGTGCCCCTGAAATCCATAGATTAGGGCCTAATGAATTTATTTCAATTGACTGATTTCTTTATGTGAACTGTAACTCAGTGAAATCATTGAGATTGTTGCATGTTGCGTTTATATTTTTCTTTAGTATATTTTCAACGTCCTGGGCACAAGCAGACAGAGGCGCAGAGAGACACTGTGGAAGACAAAAAGTGGAGTGCCTATTTTTCTCAGCTTAGACAGAGAGCCACAAGAGAAAGCAGTAGTCTATGTTTTGTTAAGTGTGTCCATACAATCATCTCCTTCCGTAGGGGCAGTACTACGGCCATTACTGGGATAGTTGACTTGGTGAGGCAGAGGGGAAAGGGAGGGGGGGGTAGTTGTTGTGAGGGGTGAGACAGTCCGGAGAGGGGTAGTAGTAGTCGTGAGAGGTAAGAGAGAGGGGAGAGGGGTAGTAGTAGTCGTGAGAGGGGAGAAGGATAGTAGTAGTCGTGAGAGGGGAGAGGGGTAGTAGTAGTCGTGAGAGGGGAGAGGGGTAGTAGTAGTCGTGAGAGGGGAGAGGGGTAGTAGTAGTCGTGAGAGGGGAGAGGGGTAGTAGTAGTCGTGAGAGGGGAGAGGGGTAGTAGTAGTCGTGAGGGGTGAGAGAGAGGGGAGAGGGGTAGTAGTAGTCGTGAGAGGGGAGCGGGGTAGTAGTAGTCGTGAGGGGTGAGAGAGAGGGGAGAGGGGTAGTAGTAGTCGTGAGAGGGGAGAGGGGTAGTAGTAGTCGTGAGGGGAGAGAGAGAGGGAGAGGGGTAGTAGTAGTCGTGAGGGGTGAGACAGTCCGGAGAGGGGTAGTAGTAGTCGTGAGAGGGGAGAGAGAGGGGAGAGGGGTAGTAGTAGTCGTGAGGGGTGAGGGAGAGGGGTAGTAGTCGTGAGAGGTGAGAGAGAGGGGAGAAGGGTAGTAGTCGTCATGAGAGAGAGGTGATAGGGGTAGTAGTATTTGTGAGGGGTGAGAGAGAGGGGAGAGGGGTAGTAGTTGTGAGGGGTGAGAGAGGGGGGTAGTAGTAGTCGTGAGGGGTGAGAGAGAGAGGGGAGAGGGGTAGTAGTCGTGAGGGGTGAGAGAGAGGGGAGAGGGGTAGTAGTCATGAGGGGTGAGAGAGAGGGGAGAGGGGTAGTAGTCGAGAGGGGTGAGAGAGAGCGGAGAGGGGTAATAGTAGTCGAGAGGGGTGGGAGAGCAGAGAGGGGTAGTAGTAGTCGTGAGAGAGAGGGGAGAGGGGTAGTAGTCGAGAGGGGTGAGAGAGAGCAGAGAGGGGTAGTAGTAGTCGAGAGGGGTAGTAGTCGTGAGGGGTGAGAGAGAGGGGAGAGGGGTAGTAGTCTAGAGGGGTGAGAGAGAGCGGAGAGGTGTAGTAGTAGTCGTGAGGGGTGAGAGAGAGGGGAGAGGAGTAGTAGTCGTGAGGGGTGAGAGAGAGCGGAGAGGGGTAGTAGTAGTCGTGAGGGGTGAGAGAGAGGGGAGAGGGGTAGTAGTAGTCGTGAGGGGGGAGAGAGAGCGGAGAGGGGTAGTACTAGTCGTGAGGGGTGAGAGAGAGGGGAGAGGGGGAGTAGTAGTCGTGAGGGGGAAGAGAGAGCGGAGAGGGGTAGTAGTAGTCGTGAGGGGTGAGACAGGGGGGAAGTGGGTAAGCGTGAGAATCAGACGTGCCCCGGATGACAAATAGGCCTTGCGGACAGACAGCAGAGGTTCAGCCAGCTGCTCGGCCCCTCTGCCTGGGTGATTGATGGTGTTGATGTTTTAAATCGGCCTGGAATACACTGAGTACAGGAATCATAATAGCAGGGCTTTAGATTGGCCCTACAGATAGCAGGAAGAGGAGAGGGGAATGGGGGTGACTAGGGAGGAGAGGGGAGGTGGGGTGACTGGAGAAGAGAGGTGGGGTGACTAGGGAGGAGAGGGGAGGTGGGGTGACTGGAGAAGAGAGGTGGGGTGACTAGGGAGGAGAGTGGAGGGGAGGTGGGATAACTAAGGAGGAAAGGGGAGGTGGAGTGACTGGGAAGGGGGGTTGTGGGGCTGGGTATGTTCCAGAATGTTCCCATGGATACAGCAATCCTGTAGGGCTGTAGTCAGTCAGTGGAGTGGAGTGGAGGAGGTAGAGGTGGTGGAGGAGGTAGAGGTGGTAGTGGAGGAGGTGGTGGAAGTGGTGGAGGTGTTGGTGGTGGTGGAGGAGGAGGTACAGGTGGTGGTGGTGGAGGTGGTGGAAGAGGAGGTGGTGGTAGTGGTGGTGGAGGTGGTGGTAGTGGAAGAGGAGGTGGTGGTAGTGGATAAGGGGGAGAGGTGGAGGAGGTAGAGGTGGAGATGGTAGTGGAGGAGGTGGTGGAAGTGGTGGAAGAGGTGGAGGTGGTAGTGGAAGAGGAGGTGGTGGTAGTGGATAAGGAGGTGGTGGTGGAGGAGCGAGAGGTGGAGGTGGTAGTGGTAGTGGAAGAGGAGGTGGTGGTGGTAGTTGTGGTGGAGGTGGTGGTAGTGGAAGAGGAGGTGGTGGTAGTGGATAAGGAGGTGGTGATAGAGGTGGAGGTGGTAGTGGAAGAGGAGGTGGTGGTAGTGGATAAGGAGGTGGTGGAGGAGGAGGCTAACTGCTGTAACATCCTTCAACACAGATAGATGCTCACTTCCTCAAAAATACATGTATGGAACTCATCACTTAGAGAGGAATGCTGGAGGTCAAGACCGCATCATTAAGAGTCAAACCAAGGTCAGAGCCAATGCTCTTTTGTCCGGCAGGATCTGACCAGTGACCATTACATCTGGAGGGGAAGAAAGCAAAAAGGCTAATTGTAACAGGGACCCCCTTTATCATAGTAACAGGCTGTATGAATAAACACGCTGTACCTTTGATCAGAGAGGGGCAGTCTGGGATTGCGGGGGTGTTGTAATGTGGCGGGCGGCGCTCTGATCTCGACAGATGCAAACGGGGAACTTGAGTGCATTGCATTGGACCGCACTATGGAAATGCTGACTGGAGATTGATCCATATGATTAAGATGATTTCTGACTCTGTGGTCGTATAGTACAAATGTAAGAGAACTGTGTTCGTTTGGTACTTTCGCAAAGGAACTGTAGGATTTCTCTTCCTTGAATTATGATATAATCTCAGATATTCTAAAAAGAAAATATTTTGTTGAATTTCAATGTTTTGATTCAATAGGTGTGTGTATTTGTGGCATCTGTAAAAAGGAGAAATACTATTACAATTGGTGTTGCTCCTGCTTGGTTGTCACACCTACATACTGTCCTATGAAACGGATGTTCTACTGTATTTCACTGAAGCCCCGCGATATGAACCCTTGTGTTGTAATGTACAAGCATTTCAATGGCTTTCAACACTGTTGAAGAGACCATAAAGAGTTTGCAATGATTTAACTTTGAGTTGACCTCTCTTTGTAAAACACTCTACACTCCACCATTATGTGGATATCCGAAATCTGGGATAATGGGCATTTTAAAAAGTGGCTGCTAGTAACACCACACAGTGTTGGGTTGTGTTCCAAAAAGCACCCTGTTCCCTATATAATGCACTACTAAAAGGCACCCTATTCCCTGTATAATACATTACTAAAAGGCACCCTGTTCCCTATATAATGCACTACTAAAAGGCACCCTATTCCCTATATAATGCACTACTAAAAGGCACCCTATTCCCTGTATAATACATTACTAAAAGGCACCCTATTCCCTGTATAATACATTACTAAAAGGCACCCTATTCCCTATATAATGCACTACTAAAAGGCACCCTATTCCCTGTATAATACATTACTAAAAGGCACCCTATTCCCTGTATAATAGATTACTAAAAGGCACCCTATTCCCTGTATAATACATTACTAAAATGCACCCTGTTCCCTGTATAATACATTACTAAAAGGCACCCTGTTCCCTATATAATACATTACTAAAATGCACCCTGTTCCCTGTATAATACATTACTAAAAGGCACCCTGTTCCCTATATAATGCACTACTAAAAGGCACCCTATTCCCTGTATAATACATTACTAAAAGGCACCCTATTCCCTGTATAATACATTACTAAAAGGCACCCTATTCCCTATATAATGCACTACTAAAAGGCACCCCATTCCCTGTATAATACATTACTAAAAGGCACCATATTCCCTGTATAATACATTACTAAAAGGCACCCTATTCCCTGTATAATGCACTACTAAAAGGCACCCTATTCCCTGTATAATACATTACTAAAAGGCACCCTATTCCCTGTATAATACATTACTAAAAGGCACCCTATTCCCTGTATAATACATTACTAAAAGGCACCCTATTCCCTGTATAATACACTACTAAAAGGCACCCTATTCCCTGTATAATACATTACTAAAAGGCACCCTATTCCCTGTATAATACACTACTAAAAGGCACCCTATTCCCTGTATAATACACTACTAAAAGGCACCCTATTCCATGTATAATACATTACTAAAAGGCACCCTATTCCCTGTATAATACATTACTAAAAGGCACCCTATTCCCTGTATAATACATTACTAAAAGGCACCCTATTCCCTATATAATGCACTACTAAAAGGCACCCTATTCCCTGTATAATACATTACTAAAAGGCACCCTATTCCCTGTATAATACATTACTAAAAGGCACCCTATTCCCTGTATAATGCACTACTAAAAGGCACCCTATTCCCTGTATAATACATTACTAAAAGGCACCCTATTCCCTGTATAATACATTACTAAAAGGCACCATATTCCCTATATAATGCACTACTAAAAGGCACCCTATTCCCTGTATAATACATTACTAAAAGGCACCCTATTCCCTGTATAATACATTACTAAAAGGCACCCTATTCCCTGTATAATACATTACTAAAAGGCACCCTATTCCCTGTATAATACATTACTAAAAGGCACCCTGTTCCCTATATAATACATTACTAAAAGGCACCCTATTCCCTGTATAATACATTACTAAAAGGCACCCTGTTCCCTATATAATACATTACTAAAAGGCACCCTATTCCCTGTATAATACATTACTAAAAGGCACCCTTTTCCCTATATAATACATTACTAAAAGGCACCCTATTCCCTGTATAATACATTACTAAAAGGCACCCTGTCCCCTATATAATACATTACTAAAAGGCACCCTGTTCCCTATATAATACATTACTAAAAGGCACCCTATTCCCTGTATAATACATTACTAAAAGGCACCCTATTCCCTGTATAATACATTACTAAAAGGCACCCTGTTCCCTATATAATACATTACTAAAAGGCACCCTATTCCCTGTATAATACATTACTAAAAGGCACCCTATTCCCTATATAATGCACTACTAAAAGGCACCCTATTCCCTGTATAATACATTACTAAAAGGCACCCTATTCCCTGTATAATACATTACTAAAAGGCACCCTATTCCCTGTATAATACATTACTAAAAGGCACCCTATTCCCTGTATAATACATTACTAAAATGCACCCTATTCCCTATATAATGCACTACTAAAAGGCACCCTATTCCCTGTATAATACATTACTAAAAGGTACCCTGTTCCCTATATAATACATTACAAAAAGGCACCCTGTTCCCTATATAATGCACTACTAAAAGGCACCCTATTCCCTATATAATGCACTACTAAAAGGCACCCTATTCCCTGTATAATACATTACTAAAAGGCACCCTATTCCCTGTATAATACATTACTAAAAGGCACCCTATATAATACATTACAAAAAGGCACCCTGTTCCCTATATAATGCACTACTAAAATGCACCATGTTCCCTATATAATACATTACAAAAAGAAACCCTATATAATACATTACTAAAAGGCACCCTGTTCCCTATATAATGCACTACTAAAAGGTACCCTGTTCCCTATATAATGCACTACTAAAATGCACCCTGTTCCCTATATAATGCACTACTAAAATGCACCCTGTTCCCTATATAATGCACTACTAAAAGGTACCCTGTTCCCTATATAATGCACTACTAAAAGGTACCCTGTTCCCTATATAATGCACTACTAAAATGCACCCTGTTCCCTATATAATGCACTACTAAAAAGCACCATGTTCCCTATATAATACATTACTAAAAGGTACCCTATATAATACACTACTAAAAGGCACCCTGTTCCCTGTATGATACATTACTAAAAGGTACCCTATATAATGCATTACTAAAAGGTACCCTATATAATGCATTACTAAAAGGCACCCTGTTCCCTATATAATGCACTACTAAAAGGTACCCTGTTCCCTATATAATGCACTACTAAAATGCACTCTGTTCCCTATATAATGCACTACTAAAAAGCACCATGTTCCCTATATAATACATTACTAAAAGGTACCCTATATAATGCACTACTAAAATGCACCCGGTTCCCTATATAATGCATTACTAAAAGGCACCCTATTCCCTATATAATACATTACTGAAAGGCACCATATTCCCTATATAATGCACTACTAAAAGGTACCCTATATAATGCATTACTAAAAGGCACCCGGTTCCCTATATAATGCATTACTAAAAGGCACCCTGTTCCTTATATAATGCACTACTAAAAGGCACCCAGTTGCTTATATAATGCACTACTAAAAGGCACCCTGTTCCCTATATAATGCATTACTAAAAGGCACCCTGTTCCCTATATAATACATTACTAAAAGGCACCCTGTTCCCTATATAATGCATTATTAAAAGGCACCCTATTCCCTATATAATACATTACTAAAAGGCACCCTGTTCCCTATATAATACATTACTAAAAGGCACCCTATTCCCTATATAATACATTATTAAAAGGCACCCTATTCCCTATATAATACATTATTAAAAGGCACCCTGTTCCCTATATAATACATTACTAAAAGGCACCCTGTTCCCTATATAATGCATTATTAAAATGCACCCTATTCCCTATATACATTACTAAAAGGTACCCTGTATAATACACTACTAAAAGGCACCCTGTTCCCTATATAATACATTACTAAAATGCACCATGTTCCCTATATAATACATTACTAAAATGCACCATGTTCCCTATATCATGCACTACTAAAAGGCACCCTGTTCCCTATATCATGCACTACTAAAAGGCACCCTGTTCCCTATATAATGCATTACTAAAAGGCACCCTATTCCACTCCTAAAAGGCACCCTATTCCCTATATAATGCACTACACAGGGAATAGGGTGCCATTTGGGATGCACACCACACACTACACGGATCACTGTGGAGGTTAGCTCTCCATGTAATTCAATCAAGTTAAATCAAAATGACTGTGGACACTAAAATATAATAATAATATATAATTGATAATCACCTCTGTAGTTCTGATCAGGGGGTTGATGATTTATGAACGTCTTCATATCTACAGTAAGCACTTTGGTCCGCTGTAGCTCATTTGGGAGAGCTTGGCGCTTGCTCCGCCAGGGTTGTGAGTTCGATTCCCGGGGCCACCCATACGAGAAATGTATGTACGCATCACTGTAAGTCACATTTGATGGCATGTATTACCATATTACTTTATGGTAAAACAGCTCAGTATAAAACAACTATGTTTCAAAAAAGCAGATGAACACTTCTTCTCAAGCATGATAAAAACAATTAGTCACTGTGTGATGTAACAAAATCCAGGCTTCCTCTCAAAGTCAAGTTGTGTCCCAAATGCCTTTTTTTACACATTTGCACGTTTTCCTGCTAACTTCCTTTTTATTAGCAATTCTAAAAGGTCAGTGTATACTCTTGTCTGTCTGTCTGTCTGTCTGTCTGTCTGTCTGTCTGTCTGTCTGTCTGTCTGTCTGTCTGTCTGTCTGTCTGTCTGTCTGTCTGTCTGTCTGTCTGTCTGTCCGTCCGTCCGTCCGTCCGTCTGTCTGTCTGTCTGTCTGTCTGTCCGTCCGTCCGTCCGTCCGTCCGTCCGTCCGTCCGTCCGTCCGTCCGTCCGTCCGTCCGTCCGTCCGTCCGTCCGTCCGTCTGGACGGCTGATCTCCTACGCCCCAGGCCTCTGAGATTGGCATCTATGAAAAGCTTCCATTGTTTACAACCCCCCTTGCCCAGATACAGTGCTTCTCTCTGGGTGCAGGATCTCTCCATGTGCCTGTCTCAAAGGGATCTGTAGCCAACCCCCTCCCAGTGCGTGATCCACACTGTGGTTTCTCTGGACATGGGTGTAATTTTCACCCCTTATTTCTGAAGTAGGCACACACATATACACACACATACTGAATTACTGGATAATTTGGGTCACTTTTCACCCAGTCCCTTCGCACAAATGACAGAGGCAGAGCAGGCCTCCAGCTGGTGACTGTGTTTCAGAGAACTTAACCCACCCCCATATGGTAGATACACAGACAGACATACACACAGATACACAGACAGACAGACAGACAGACAGACAGACAGACAGACAGACAGACAGACAGACAGACAGACGGACAGACGGACGGACAGACAGACAGACGGACGGACAGACACACACACACTCACAGACATACACACACACACACACAGACATACAGACAGACGGACGCATACACACAGACAGACGGAGACACACGCACAGACACACACAGACAGATACAGACACACACACACACTCACAGACATACACACACACAAATACACATAGAAAGACATACACAGACATACACACACACTCATAGACACACACACATACACGCATACATACAGTACATGCAGACAGACACTGAGTGTACAAAACATTAATAACACCTGCTCTTTCCATGACAGCCTGATATGATCCCCCACCTCAATCAGTGTAGATAAAGAGGAGGAGACAGGTTAAATAAGGATTTTTATGTATTGAGACAGTTGAGACATGGATTGTGTGTGTGTGCCATTCAGAGGGTGACTAGTCAAGACAAAATATTTAAGTGCCTTTGAACGGGGTATGGTAGTAGGTGCCAGGCGCACCGGTTTGTGTCAAGAACTGCAAAGTTACTGGATTTTTCACACTCAACAGTTTCTGCTGTGTATCAAGAATGGTCCACCACCCGAAGGACATCCAGCCAACTTGACACAACTGTGGGAAACATTGGAGTCAACATAGGCCAGCATCCCTGTGGAAAGCTTTTGACACCTTGTAGAGTCCATGTCCCGACAAATTGAGGCTATTCTGAGTGCAAAGGGGGGGGGGTGCAGCCCAATATTAGGAAGGTGTTCCTTATGTTTGGTATACTCAGTGTAAACTCACAGACACGTACACACAGACTAACACGGAGCTACAGTTGGAAGACTCTCTGACTATCTCTCTCTGTGTCTGCCTGTATGATTCCCTCCCCATGCTAGCTTCTTGCAGAAAATGTGGTTGATCTTTCTCTCTCTCTCTTTTCTCTCTCTCTACCTCTCTACGGTTTTCTCTCCCACCATCTATCTCTTCCAGATCATGTATCTTTCTCCCTGGCCACGACGCCACACATCTCCACTTATTCACGGTCCTTGGGAACAAAAACAACGCATTGCCTTGTTCTCTCCCCATCTTAATGAGCACCTATGAGTTTGATAATTATTCTTTGAGCCTTTTACATGGGTTTCTTTGGTTTGAATGGTTTTGTCAGAGAAGCCATCAACTTGTCTCTATGGGATGGGCTGTGTGATTGACTGACAGCTAACCCCTCCCCGGTTATGGCTGTAAAAAGTGAGAACAGCGTGGATCAATTCTCTCTGGTTGTTAGAAATGTGTCCCCGAATGCCACCAGCAATTACAGCTAGGCCATGAGGACCACATACGTCGCTCCTAATCCATTCCATAACTTATCAACATATGTAGCCCATTAATGGGCTCTGCGGAGAGAGCGCCGCGGAGCCGCACAGACTCAGAGTTTCTCTGGTGGCGGAAGCGAATCTGTTTAGGATTAGAGAAATAACAGTGTGGCTGACACTGAAGCGTCCAACATCCCTCCGAGCCACGGAGAGAGGAAAAACCCCAAACGACCGTGTGCCAGAATCTGTTGACATTCTGCTCTGTTTTGGCTGAGCCAAATTTTCACCCAGGCCACCTCTTCTTCATTTCTTGAGGCTGAAACCTGCAAGGGTTGAGGTCAATTCATTTTCATTTCAGTTAGTTCAGGAGATACTGGAAAAACCCAAGCCTTACTTATGATTCAGTACTTCACAAATTGGTTTCATTATTTATTTACTTGCTAACTAAATGGTAACACAGGGAAAACATACACACTTAATACATTAAAAAAAGGTCCCTAGTGGGGAGGGAGGGAGGGAGGGAGGGAGGGAGGGAGGGAGGGAGGGAGGGAGGGAGGGAGGGAGGGAGGGAGGGAGGGAGGGAGGGAGGGAGGGGGAGGGAGGGAGGGAGGGAGGGAGGGAGGGAGGGAGGGAAATCATGAATGTATTTACGTGAAATGTCTTGTTTCTTCGTGTATTTCAGTCGGAACCAGTCCAATATCCGGTGACTTGTCGTGTAGTCCTGAACAGAGCTCCAGAGTTTATTATACTTCCATTCGCTCTGGAAGATGCTTCTTTGAAGGTAGGCTAGCCAGCTGTGTCAATGGTTCCCAGTGGGGTGATGAGAGTAGCGTACTATGGTGGTTTAAGAAGAGTAGTAGAATGGTCCCACTTAAATTCACTTTTCTAGATACTTTACTTAGGACAGCTAATCAGCCGTACCCGTGATTGTCCGGGAGGTGACTTTATCGTCTTTACCTCGTGTTGAGATTCAGAGTTTGAACCACTTTGGACGTGAGCTGCAGCTCCACGTCTCTCTGGTCTGATATGTTAATTCTTAACCCATCATTTTATACAGTTTGTTCAAAAATTCAGTCACATCTGGCCGACACACTCCCTGACCTCACTCAAGTGCGTGGCTTGTCACTGTGCAAAGTTTTGTAAAACAATTTTCTCTTTTGGCTCCTAAAATCATGTCCCTCTCTTAACAAAAACACTTTAATAATTTTTCATATTTCATGCACAACTCTTCGGATGGACACTTCACACATATACTGTGTATTCTTTTCAAGTTACAATATTTCCTTTATAACAACCATCTATGTTAAACTATTGTTCCAGTATTCACTTTAGAACGTGTTAGCATTTTGGCGGGAAAAAGTATGTGAAATGAAAGCACATTCCTCTGGTGAGTATTGGAGAGGGAGATGCTGAATGTTCTGTCCTTGATTTACAACAGGGTGTGAGGTGTTAACCCCCACCAGTTCCCTCCTTCCCCCTCTGTGGGTGAGAGGGGTCTGGTTGAAGTTATTTATTACAAAGCTGATCTGACCTATTTGGATCCTCACAGGACAGTCATGACCATTTCTATATTCCTGAAGAAAATATGTACATTTTCCCTGACACCCAAAAGTACTCATTATATTTTGAATGCTCAGACAGGACAGCAATATGGTATACAATTCACACAACTATCAATATAATGCGTTGTCATACTTTCTGTGTCTGATCTGGTGGACTCACTATGACTGGATCAATATGACAATCGACGGCTGCACCATCCAATCCAACTCCACAGTCAGGAATCTTGGTGTTACATTTGACCCCACTCTGACATTTGAACCTGACATCCGGAACATCACCAAGTCAGCTTTCTTCCACCTTGAAATCACCTCCCAACTCAGACCCTTGCTCACTGACCCCACTGCTGAAACCCTCATTCACGCCTTTCACACCTGGATTACTAAAACGCCATTCTCGTTGGACACCCTGCCAAAACACCGGACAGACTTCAACATATTCAAAATTCAGCTGCATGAGTTCTCACACACACCAGACCTTGGGACCACATTTTTTTAAATTGTTTATTTCACCTTTATTTAACCAGGTAGGCTAGTTGAGAACAAGTTCTCATTTGCAACTGCGACCTGGCCAAGATAAAGCAAAGCAGTGTGACACAGACAACAACACAGAGTTACACATGGAGTTAACAATAAACAAGCCAATAACACAAACAAGTCAATGACACAGTAGGGAAAAGAAAGTCTATATACAGTGTGTGCAAAAGGCATGAAGAGGAAGGCAATAAATAGGCCATAGGAGCGAGAAATTACAATTTAGCAGATTAACACTGGAGTGATAAATGAGCTGATGATGATGTGCAAGTAGAGATACTGGTGTGCAAAAGAGCAGAAAAGTAAATAAAATAAAAACAGTATGGGGATGAAGTAGGAAGATTTGGTGGACTATTTAGAGATGGACTGTGTACAACTGCAGTGATCTGTTAGCTGCTCAGATAGTTGATGTTTAAAGTTGGTGAGGGAAATAAAAGTCTCCAACTTCAGTGATTTTAGAGTGTTAGTAGAGTGTTGGAAGCTATTTTGTAGATGACATCGCCGAAGTTGAGGATCGGTAGGATAGTCAGTTTTACTAGGGTAAATTTGGCGGCGTGAGGGAAGGAGGCTTTGTTGCGAAATAGAAAGCCGATTCTAGATTTGATTTTGGATTGGAGATGTTAAATATGAGTCTGGAAGGAGAGTTTACAGTCTAGCCAGACACCTAGGTACTTATAGATGTCCACATATTCTAGGTCGGAACCGTCCAGGGTGGTGATGCTAGTCAGGCGGGCGGGTGCGGGTAGCGAACGGTTGAAAAGCATGCATTTTACTAGCGTTTAAGAGCAGTTGGAGGCAACGGAAGGAGTGGTGTATGGCATTGAAGCTCATTTGGAGGTTAGTTAGCACAGTGTCCAAGGAAGGGCCAGAAGTATAGAATGGTGTCGTCTGCGTAGAGGTGGATCAGGGAATCGCCCGCACATCACCCCCACCCTCGTCAAAATCCACTGGCTCCCAGTTCATTACAAGATCATTGCTCATGCTCACCTACAAGGCACTCAATGGACTGGCATCCACATATTTTACTGACCTCCTGCATTCCTACACTCCCACCTGTTCACTGGCCTCCTTACAATCCCTCGCACTAGGGTCCAATCCATGGGGAGACCCAGCTTTTAGCAGGGCAGCTCACCAACTCTGGAACTCCCTCCCTCTCCATGTCAGAACCTCACAACACATTCACATATTCTAGTCCACACCTCTTCACACAGGTTACCCGGATTCTCTGATTTCTTAGCCTTTATCCCATGTCTAGTTCACTTCCTTGGTCAATCTGTCATCATGTTTAGCGTTCTCCATGGTCAGTCTGTCATCATGTTTAGTGTTCTCCATGGTCAGTCTGTCATCATGTTTAGTGTTCTCCATGGTCAGTCTGTCATCGTGTTTAGTGTTCTCCGTGGTTAATCTGTCATCATGTTTAGTGTTCTCCATGGTTAGTCTGTCATATTTTGTGTTCTCCATGGTCAGTCTGGCATCATGTTTAGTGTTCTCCATGGTCAGTCTGTCATCATGTTTAGTGTTCTCCATGGTCAGTCTGTCATGTTTAGTATTCTCCATGGTCAGTCTGTCATGTTTAGTGTTCTCCATGGTCAGTCTGTCATCATGTTTAGTGTTCTCCATGGTCTGTCTGTCATCATGTTTAGTGTTCTCCATGGTCAGTCTGTCATGTTTAGTATTCTCCATGGTCAGTCTGTCATGTTTAGTGTTCTCCATGGTCAGTCTGTCATCATGTTTAGTGTTCTTCATGGTCAGTCTGTCCCCATGTTTAGTTTTCTCCATGGTCAGTCTGGCATCATGTTTAGTGTTCTCTATGTTTAGTCTGTCATGTTTAGTGTTCTCCATGGTCAGTCTGGCATCATGTTTAGTGTTCTCCATGGTCAGTCTGTCATCATGTTTAGTGTTCTCCATGGTTAGTCTGTCATCATGTTTAGTGTTCTCCATGGTCAGTCTGTCATCATGTTTAGGAATTCTCCATGGTCAGTCTGTCATGTTTAGTATTCTCCATGGTCAGTCTGTCATTTTTAGTGTCCTCCATGGTCAGTCTGTCATCATGTTTAGTGTTCTCCATGGTCAGTCTGTCATCGTGTTTAGTGTTCTCCGTGGTTAATCTGTCATCATGTTTAGTGTTCTCCATGGTTAGTCTGTCATATTTTATGTTCTCCATGGTCAGTCTGGCATCATGTTTAGTGTTCTCCATGGTCAGTCTGTCATCATGTTTAGTGTTCTCCATGGTCAGTCTGTCATGTTTAGTATTCTCCATGGTCAGTCTGTCATGTTTAGTGTTCTCCATGGTCAGTCTGTCATCATGTTTAGTGTTCTCCATGGTCAGTCTGTCATCATGTTTAGTGTTCTCCATGGTCAGTCTGTCATCATGTTTAGTTGCTCCATGGTCAGTCTGTCATCATGTTTAATGTTCTCCAATGTCAGTCTGTCATGTTTAGTGTACTTTTATGTGCTTACGTATTTAATGTGATTGTGTGGCTTTTTATCCTGCTGATTTGATTGTGTATGTAAAGTGACTGGGTGTCGTGAATAGCACTTACAATTATATTTATTATCATTATTATTATCATTATCACTAAACACATACTGCATTTGTAAATGATTTCTGTGTGTTGGTGTGTGCCCCTGACCGTCAGTAAATTGTGCTGCTGGTTTGCTTAATTTAAGTCATTTGATTACTCAAGTATGACAATGTTTTACTTTTGTACCACTGTACTTACAATGCCTTCGGGGAAGTATTCAGACCCCTTGCCTCTTTCCACATTTTGTTACGTTACAGCCTTATTCTAAAATTTATTAAATTATACAAATTCCTCAGCAATTTACACACAATATCAAAGAATGACAAAGCGAAAACATGTTTTTCGAAATTTTAGCAAATGTATTACAAATTTAAAAAAATACTTTATTTACATAAGTATTCAGACCCTTTGCAAAGAGAATCGAAATTGAGCTCAGGTGCATCCTGTTTCCATTGATCATCCTTGAGATGTTGCTACAACTTGATTGGAGTCCACTTAAATTAAATTAATTGGACATGATTTGAAAAGGCACACACCTGTCTATATAAGGTCCCACAGTTGACAGTACATGTCGATGGGATATGTTCCGTATTGCGTCAGATGACAACATTGACGAATTACGCTGATTCGGTGTGCGAGTTCATTCGAACGTGCGTTGAAGATGTCGTTCCCATAGCAACAATTAAAACATTCCCAAACCAGAAACTGTGGATTGATGGCAGCATTCGTGTGAAACTGAAAGCGTGAACCACTGCTTTTAATCAGGGCAAGGTGACTGGAAACATGACCGAATACAAACAGTGTAACTATTCCCTCCGCAAGGCAATCAAACAAGCTAAGCGTCAGTATAGAGACAACGTAGAATCTCAATTCAGCGGCTCAGACACAAGAGGTATGTGGCAGGGTCTATAGTCAATCACGGATTACAAAAAGAAAACCAGCACCGTCACGGACCAGGATGTCTTGCTCCCAGGCAGACTAAATAACTTTCTTGCCCGCTTTGAGGACAATACAGTGCCACTGACACTGCCGGCAACTAAAACATGCGGACTCTCCTTCACTGCAGCCGACGTGAGGAAAACATTTAAACGTGTCAACCCTCGCAAGGCTGCAGGCCCAGACGGCATCCCCAGCCGCGCCCTCAGAGCATGCGCAGACCAGCTGGCTGGTGTGTTTACGGACATATTCAATCAATCCCTATCCCAGTCTGTTGTTCCCACATGCTTCAAGAGGGCCACCATTGTTCCTGTTCCCAAGAAAGCTAAGGTAACTGAGCTAAACGACTACCGCCCCGAAGCACTCACTTCCGTCATCATGAATTGCTTTGAGAGACTAGTCAAGGACCATATCACCTCCACCCTACCTGACACCCGAGACCCACTCCAATTTGCTTACCGCCAAAATAGGTCCACAGACGATGCAATCTCAACCACACTGCACACTGCCCTAACCCATCTGGACAAGAGGAATACCTATGTGAGAATGCTGTTCATCGACTACAGCTCGGCATTTAACACCATAGTGCCCTCCAAGCTCGTCATCAAGCTCGAGCCCCTTGGTCTCGACCCCGCCCTGTGCAACTGGGTACTGGACTTCCTGACGGGCTGCCCCCAGGTGGTGAGGGTAGGCAACAACATCTCCACCCCGCTGATCCTCAACACTGGGGCCCCACAAGGGTGCGTTCTGAGCCCTCTCCTGTACTCCCTGTTCACCCACGACTGCGTGGCCACGCACGCCTCCAACTCAATCATCAAGTTTGCGGACGACACAACAGTGGTAGGCTTGATTACCAACAACGACGAGACGGCCTACAGGGAGGAGGTGAGGGCCCTCGGAGTGTGGTGTCAGGAAAATAACCTCACACTCAATGTTAACAAAACTAAGGAGATGATTGTGGGCTTCAGGAAACAGCAGAGGGAACACCCCCCTATCCACATCGATGGAACAGTAGTGGAGAGGGTAGTAAGTTTTAAGTTCCTCGGCGTACACATCACAGACAAACTGAATTGGTCCACCCACACAGACAGCATCGTGAAGAAGGCGCAGCAGCGCCTCTTCAACCTCAGGAGGCTGAAGAAATTCGGCTTGTCACCAAAAGCACTCACAAACCGAGAGCATCCTGTCGGGCTGTATCACCGCCTGGTACAGCAACTGCTCCGCCCACAACCGTAAGGCTCTCCAGAGGGTAGTGAGGTCTGCACAACGCATCACCGGGGGCAAACTACCTGCCCTCCAGGACACCTACACCACCCGATGTCACAGGAACCACCCGAGCCACTGCCTGTTCACCCCGCTATCATCCAGAAGGCGAGGTCAGTACAGGTGCATCAAAGCTGGGACCGAGAGACTGAAAAACAGCTTCTATCTCAAGGCCATCAGACTGTTAAACAGCCACCACTAACATTGAGTGGCTGCTGCCAACACACTGACTCAACTCCAGCCACTTTAATAATGGGAATTGATGGGAAATGATGTAAAATATATCACTAGCCACTTTAAACAATGCTACCTAATATAATGTTTACATACCCTACATTATTCATCTCATATGTATACGTATATACTGTACTCTATATCATCTACTGCATCTTTATGTAATACATGTATCACTAGCCACTTTAACTATGCCACTTTGTTTACATACTCATCTCATATGTATATACTGCACTCAATACCATCTACTGTATCTTGCCTATGCCGCTCTGTACCATCACTCATTCATATATCTTTATGTACATATTCTTATCCCCTTACACTTGTGTCTATAAGGTAGTTTTGGAATTGTTAGCTAGATTACTTGTTGGTTATTACTGCATTGTCGGAACTAGAAGCACAAGTATTTCGCTACACTCGCACTAACATCTGCTAACCATGTGTATGTGACAAATAAAATTGGATTTGATTTGATTTGGTAAGGACATCTACTTTGTGCATGACACAAGTAATTTTTCCAACAATTGTTTACAGACAGATTATTTCACTTATTATTCACTGTATCACAATGCCAGTGGGTCAGAAGTTAACATACACTAAGTTGACTGTGCTTAAACAGCTTGGAAAATTCCAGAATATTTGAGTCAATTGGAGGTGTACCTGTGGATGTATTTCAAGGCCTACCTTCAAACTCAGTGCCTCTTTGCTTGACATCATGGGAAAATCAAAAGAAATCAGCCAAAACCTCAGAAAAAGAATTGTAGACCTCCACAAGTCTGGTTCATCCTTGGGAGCAATTTCCAAATGCCTGAGGTACCATGTTCATCAATACAATAGTATGCCAGTATAAACACCATGGGACCACGCAGCCGTCCTACCGCTCAGGAAGGAGACGCGTTCTGTCTATTAGAGATGGACATACTTTGGTGCAAAAAGTGTGAATCAATCCCAGAACAACAGCAAAGGACCTTGTGAAGATGCTGGAGGAAATGGGTACAAAAGTATCTGTATCCACAGTAAAACAAGTCCTACATCGACATAACCTGAAAGGCCGCTCAGCAAGGAATAAGCCACTGCTCCAAAACCGCCATAAAAAAGCCATACTACGGTTTGCAACTGCACTTGGGGACTAAGATCGTACTTTTTGGACAAATGTCCTCTGTTCTGATGAAACAAAAATAGAACTGTTTGGCCATAATGACCATCGTTATGTTCGGAGGAAAAAAGTTTTGGCTTGCAAGCCAAAGAACACCATCCCAACCGTGAAGCACGGGGGTGGCAGCATCATGTAGTGGGGGTGCTTGCTGCAGGAGGGACTGGTGCACTTCACAAAATAGATGGCATCATGAGGATGGAATATTATGTGGATCTATTGAAAAAAGCTTGGTCGCAAATGGGTCTTCCAAATGGACAATGACCCCAAGCATACTTCCAAAGTTGTGGCAAAATGGCTTAAGGACAACAAAGTCAAGGTATTGGAGTGGCCATCACAAATCCTTGACCTCAATCCTATAGAAAATGTGTGGGTAGAACTGAAAAAGCGTGTTCGAGCAAGGAGGCCTACAAACCTGACTCCGTTACACCAGCTGGGTCAGGAGGAATGGGCCAAAATTCACCCAACTTATTGTGGGAAGCTTGTGGAAGGCTACCTGAAACGTTTGACCCAAGTTAAACAATTTTAGGGCAATGCTACCAAATACTAATTGAGTGTGTGTGAACATCTGACCCACTGGGAATGTGATGAAAGATATTCAAGCTGAAACAAATCATTCTTTCTTCTATCATTCTGACATTTCACATTCTCAAAATAAAGTGCTGATCTTAATTGGCCTAAAACAGGGACTATTTTTACTAGGATTAAATGTCTGGAATTGTGAAAAACTGATTTTAAATGTATTTGAGGTGAGGTGTATTTAAACTTCTGACTTCAACTGTATGTAAATGTGATCTTTATTTATATTTATTTTTAAATTATAAATGAGCAAAAAAATCAAAAAACATGTGTTTGCTTTGTCATAATGGGGTATTGTGTGTAGATTGATGAGGGAAAATAACTATTATATCCATTTTAGATTAAGGCTGTAACTTCTCAAAGTCATTGTAAGTGCATTTAATACCAGATACTTTTAATCAAGTAGTATTTTACTGGGTGACTTTCACGTTTTCTTGATGAGTCGTTTTCTATTAATGTATCTTTACTCTTACTCAAGTATGACAATTGAGTACTTTTTCCACCACTGGAATTGATATACAAAACGTCCATTTTATTTTCAATCAAGACTTTTCAGTTGGAGGATTAGAGTTTCAGATCAGCTTCTGAATTGTCTGATATGATATGATCTTATCCCTGGTTGAAATCACTGTGTATTCATGATAGGATATTCTTCTCTCAGACTTAATCTCTTACAGATGCCGTCGTGTGAACCAATCATGGACCAAACCTTTACCATGATTATTTGTAATGATTAGAACTACCTGCAGTCTTGCTGAGTGATGTCATGTCTAGTCTAGACCAACTGGAGTGATTTTGTCAACATTCTGGAATATTGTGAGGGTATACAGTAGATATTGTTTGACAAGCTTTTGGAGTCTGGAAGAGTCAACACTGTGATAGGCCTGAAAATGTGAGTTGATGATGGATTTTGAATGTCTCTTTGGATATGCAAATACCAATGGAGGAATATACGATGTTGCATGTACAGTACCAGTCAAAAGTTTGGACACACCTACTCATTCATGGGTTTTTCTTTATTTTTACTATTTTCTACATTGTAGAATAATAGTGACAACATCAAAACTATGAAATAACACAAATGGAATCATGTGGAAGCCAAATGTGTTAAACAAATCAAAATCTATTTTATATTTTAGATACTTCAAATTAGCCACCCTTTGCCTTGATGACAGCTTTGCACACTCTTGGCATTCTCTCAACCAGCTTCACCTGCAATGCTTTTCCAACAATCTTGAAGAAGTTCTCACATATGCTGAGCACTTGTTGGCTGCTTTACCTTCACTCTGTGGTCCAAGTCATCCTAAACCATCTCAATTGAGTTGAGGTTGGGTGATTGTAGGGGCCAGGTCATCTGAAACAGCACCCCATCACTCTCTTTCTTGGTCAAATAGCCCTTACACAGCCTGAAGGTGTGTTGGGTCATTGTCCTGTTGAAAAACAAATGATAGTCCCACTAAGCGCAAACCAGATGGGATGGCGTATCGCTGCAGAATGCTGTGGTAGCCATGCTGATTAAGTGTGCCTTGAATTCTAAATAAATCACAGACAGTGTCACCAGCAAAGCAGCCCCACACCATCACACCTCCTCCATGCTTCATGGTGGGAACCACACATGTAGAGATCATCCGTTCACCTAGTCTGCATTTCACAAAGACCATTGGACAGATTTCCACCGGTCCAATGTCCATTACTTATGTTTCTTGGCCCAAGCACGTCTCTTCTTATTACTGGTGTCCTTTAGTAGTGTTTTCTTTGCAGTAATCGACCGTGAAGGACTGATTCATGTAGTCTCCTCTGAATAGTTGATGTTGAGATGTGTTTGTTACTTGACCTCTGTAAAGCATTTATTTGGGCTGCAATTTTTGAGGCTGGCTACTCTAATGAACTTGAACCTCCACCTCCTCCTCCACCATTGACCTACCAGGCCTCCAATACCAGCTGACAAATGCCCCCTGTCACAACGAACACTACAAATGATCTTCTCTCTTTCTCTCTCCCTCCCTCTCTCTCGATCTGTCTTCACAGGTGACTCTGCCCAGCGTTCCTCACTCTGTTGTACCCACCTCCCTCTCACCATTGCCTCAGGCCCTGGCCTCTAATGCACTCCTCTGGGACCCCAGCAGAGTCCAGAGGCCCAGAGACCAAAGAACCAGGCCTGCCTGCTGCTCCACTCTTCATGCTCACTTGAATTGAATATCTGAGAAAAACCTGTGGCCCTCTCTACCATTCCCCCCACCCCCTTCTTCCCCTCTCCATCTTCTTTCGTGACTGTGTTATTTTTGGGTCTCCTCGGGACATACAGTATGTCATTGAGGAGTGTGTGCAGTGGCTGGATAATTAAGGCTACCTCAAAGCGGGCATAAAAAATTGGGAGATATTTATTAGGCAGTACTTTAGCTGCTTGTCGTTAGTGCGTGTCAGGCCTGTAAAACAAAGTTTGATTGAAAAAGTCAGAAAATGTGGTAGTGTAACTACTGTTGTTGCCGTTGGTGCTTCAGCAGAGATGTGGAAATCATTCACTCACAAAGATCTACTTGATTTGGTCTGATTAATTTATTGTATAAATAAATTGTGACAAAGTGTTTCTCTTTCTGCCGTCTCGTGCATAGCGAGGTATTTATTTGTTGTAATCAAGTGGACAGAGTGATGTTTGTCCCCTGGTGCTTGCCGTCCACGCCTCCTCTAATAGGTATTGCACACTATTCCCAATATCGTGCATTACTTTTGCCCAGAGTCTTATGAGCCTTGGTCAAAAGTAGTGCACTACATAGGGAAGAGGGCGCCATTTGGGACGCAAAATGGAGTGATTTTGTGTACACCAGAAGTGTCTGCTAATGCCTGATAATTTATGAAGGTCTTTCTGAGGTGGTTATAGTATGAAACGTTTTGTTTAATTTTGTGCTGAAAGCTAATAAATCCCAATCTCAGGTTAGTGTGAGCGACTGACCGTGTGCATGTAGTACCTGTCATTGTGACTGAGATCAGCTCTCTCCTTCAGCCATTTGCCCCTTTGTACATATTGACCAATCGTGTAAGCAGTTTGAATTGTCTCATAATGTGACGTGTAAATATGTGCTTTAGCCCTCTTACTTAAGTCTTTGTGCTGCTCATTTTCAGAGATGATCCCTGCCTTTTCTTTTTTTTCTTCCTCCATTCTCTCCTTTGTCTTCCATCCTAACTTCCTCTCCTCGACTTCCCTCTACACATGTTATAACATTCATACTTCCATCCTCTTGCCTGTTATAGAATCCCTACATAACCTGTAGAAACCCTTGCTTCCATCATCCAACCATATTGGATCAGTGATTCGTTCAAGGGAAAGGGGGAAGGAAGGTCCTAAAAGGGCTTGTCTTCCCTGGTCTGTGTGAGAGTGTGGCTGGCTGGGCTGTGGTTATGGTGTAGGTAAACTAACATAGCACAAGTGAAAGAAATGCCTGAAACTGAGCAAAAATATAAATGCAACATGCTACAATTTCTAACATTTTACTGAGTTACAGTTCATAAATGGAAATCAGTCATATGACATAAATAAATTAGTCCCTAATCTATAGATTTCACATGACTGAGAATCAGTGGAGGCTACTGAAGGGATGTCGGCTCATAATAATGTATGTAATGGAGTCAATGGAGTGGTATCAACCACATGGAAACCACATCTTTGATACCATTCCATTCACTCCATTCCAGCCATTATTATGAGATGTCCTCCCAACAGCAGCCTCCACTGCTGGGAATACAGATATGCATCTGTTGGTCACAGATCCCGTAAAAAAAAGGCAGGGGGTGAATCAGAAAAACCAGTCAGTGTCTGGTGTGACCACCATTTTCCTTTTGCAGTTCGACACATCTCCTTCGCCAGGTGGATGTACTCAGTACGTCCACCGGCTGACCACATGTATGGCGTTGTGTGGGCGAGGGGTTTGCTGATCTCAACATTGTCAACAGCGTGCCCCATGTTGGCGGTGGGGTTATGGTATGGGCAGGCATAAGCTACGGACAATGAACACAATTGCATTTTTTATTGATGGCAATTTGAATGCACAGTGATGCCATGACGAGATCCTGAAGCCCATTCATCCGCCACCATCATATTTCAGCATGATAATGCATGGCCCCAAAACAACATTGGAGGCAGCTTTTGGTAGAGAAATTAACATTCAGTTCTCTGGCAACAGCCCTGGTGGACATTCCTGCAGTCAGCATGCCAATTGCACGCTACCTCAACTTGAGACATCTGTTGCATTCTGTTGTGTGACAAAACGGCACATTTTAGAGTGGCCTTTTATTGTCCCCAGCACAAGGTGCACCTGTGTAATGATCATGCTGTTTAATCAGCTTCTTGATATGCCACACCTGTCAGGTGGATTGATTATCTTTTGCCAAGATAATCAATCCACTAACAGGGATGTAAACAGATTTGTGCAAGAAATTTGAGAGAAATAAGATTTTTTTTTGTGCATATTAAACATTTCATGGGACCAACACTTTACATGTCGCATTTATAGGCAGAGTTAAGATCGAGTGTCGTCTTGCTAACGTTCAAAAGCGGAAGTCGTGTCACAGGCTCTCTTTCTATTTCTCCTGAAAACTGGAGCATCCGCTTGTTTGGGACTCGGCAGAGGCTAAGGTAAAGGTGGTGCTAGTTTGGTCAAGATGATTCTAGGTTTTTAATGCTCATTAACAGTTCTGGCTCCTTCAGAGTGACTGCATGGTGTGTTTTTTACTCCTGGCTGCTGCAGACCCCATGGCAGAGCTCCCACTACACTTAGAAACCACAGACATGCGCACGATCACGCACGCACACAGACATACACATGCCCACACCAGCCATGAACTTTAGTCACTGTTACTAGCCGGCTACCACCTGGTACTCAATTCTGCACCATAGAGACTGCTGCACTATGTCCGTAGTTATTGAACACTTGTCGCTTTAATCAGGTTTACATACTGTTTTACCCACTTCATATGTATATATTGTATTCTAGGCATGGCTCATCCTATATAACTACTGCTGTACACACCTTTTCTATGCATATGCTGTATGTCTATACACACCGTCATAGACTTATACAGTGCCTTGCGAAAGTATTCGGCCCCCTTGAACTTGCAAACCTTTTGCCACATTTCAGGCTTCAAACATAAAGATATAAAACTGCATTTTTTTTGTGAAGAATCAACAACAAGTGGGACACAATCATGAAGTGGAACGACATTTATTGGATATTTCAAACTTTTTGAACAAATCAAAAACTGAAAAATTGGGCATGCAAAATTATTCAGCCCCTTAAGTTAATACTTTGTAGCGCCACCTTTTGCTGCGATTACAGCTGTAAGTCACTTGGGGTATGTCTCTATCAGTTTTGCACATCGAGAGACTGAATTTTTCCCCCATTCCTCCTTGCAAAACAGCTCGAGCTCAGTGAGGTTGGATGGAGAGCATTTGTGAACAGCAGTTTTCAGTTCTTTCCACAGATTCTCGATTGGATTCAGGTCTGGACTTTGACTTGGCCATTCTAACACCTGGATATGTTTAAATCAAATCAAATCAAATCAAATCAAATTTATTTATATAGCCCTTCGTACATCAGCTGATATCTCAAAGTGCTGTACAGAAACCCAGCCTAAAACCCCAAACAGCAAACAATGCAGGTGTAAAAGCACGGTGGCTAGGAAAAACTCCCTAGAAAGGCCAAAACCTAGGAAGAAACCTAGAGAGGAACCGGGCTATGTGGGGTGGCCAGTCCTCTTCTGGCTGTGCCGGGTAGAGATTATAACAGAACATGACCAAGATGTTCAAATGTTCATAAATGACCAGCATGGTCGAATAATAATAAGGCAGAACAGTTGAAACTGGAGCAGCAGCACAGTCAGGTGGACTGGGGACAGCAAGGAGCCTTCATGTCAGGTAGTCCTGGGGCACGGTCCTAGGGCTCAGGTCAGTTGAAACTGGAGCAGGAGCATGGCCAGGTGGACTGGGGACAGCAAGGAGTCCTCATGTCAGGTAGTCCTGGGACATGGTCCTAGGGCTCAGGTCCTCCGAGAGAGAGAAAGAAAGAGAGAAGGAGAGAATTAGAGAACGCACACTTAGATTCACACAGGACACCGAATAGGACAGGAGAAGTACTCCAGATATAACAAACTGACCCTAGCCCCCTGACACATAAACTACTGCAGCATAAATACTGGAGGCTGAGACAGGAGGGGTCAGGAGACACTGTGGCCCCATCCGAGGACACCCCCGGACAGGGCCAAACAGGAAGGAAGGTTTATTTTTGAACCATTCCATTGTATATTTTGCTTTATGTTTTGGATCATTGTCTTGTTGGAAGACAAATCTCCGTCCCAGTCTCAGGTCTTTTGCAGACTCCATCAGGTTTTCTTCCAGAATGATCCTGTATTTGGCTCCATCCATCTTCCCATCAATTTTAACCATCTTCCCTGTCCCTGCTGAAGGAAAGCAGGCCCAAACCATGATGCTGCCACCACCATGTTTGACAGTGGGGAGGGTGTGTTCAGGGTGATGAGCTGTGTTGCTTTTACGCCAAACATAACGTTTTGCATTGTTGGCAAAAAGTTCAATTTTGGTTTCATCTGACCAGAGCACCTTCTTCCACATGTTTGGTGTGTCTCCCAGGTGGCTTGTGGCAAACTTTAAACAACACTTTTTATGGATATCTTTAAGAAATGGCTTTCTTCTTGCCACTCTTCCATAAAGGCCAGATTTGTGCAATATACAACTGATTGTTGTCCTATGGACAGAGTGTCCCACCTCAGCTGTAGATCTCTGCAGTTCATCCAGAGTGATCATGGGCCTCTTGGCTGCATCTCTGATCAGTCTTCTCCTTGTATGAGCTGAAAGTTTAGAGGGACGGCCAGGTCTTGGTAGATTTGCAGTGGTCTGATACTCCTTCCATTTCAATATTATCGCTTGCACAGTGCTCCTTGGGATGTTTAAAGCTTGGGAAATATTTTTGTATCCAAATCCGGCTTTAAACTTCTTCACAACAGTATCTCGGACCTGCCTGGTGTGTTCCTTGTTCTTCATGATGCTCTCTGCGCTTTTAACGGACCTCTGAGACTATCACAGTGCATGTGCATTTATACGGAGACTTGATTACACACAGGTGGATTGTATTTATCATCATTAGTCATTTAGGTCAACATTGGATCATTCAGAGATCCTCACTGAACTTCTGGAGAGAGTTTGCTGCACTGAAAGTAAAGGGGCTGAATAATTTTGCACGCCCAATTTTTCAGTTTTTGATTTGTTAAAAAAGTTTGAAATATCCAATAAATGTCGTTCCACTTCATGATTGTGTCCCACTTGTTGTTGATTCTTCACAAAAAAATACAGTTTTATATCTTTATGTTTGAAGCCTGAAATGTGGCAAAAGGTGGCAAAGTTCAAGGGGGCCGAATACTTTCGCAAGGCACTGTATAGTGTATTTATATTCCGGACTCTATATTTATATATGTCTATGTTTCTGAATTCCTTTCTTTTTATTTGGGGGATTTGCATGTTTTGTATTGTTAAGTATTACTGCACTGTTGGAGCTGGGAGCATAAGCATTTTGCTACACCCGGAATAGCATCTGCAAAATATGTGTACGCAACCAATAAAATGTTATTTGATACACATACATGCGCTCATGCATGCACATATGCACACACAGGCATGCTCACACACATAATACAGACAGACAGACACACACACACACACACTTTCTACACCACTCATATACACAACATGTTATACCCAATAGGCCATGTTTAATCGAAAAGGTAGCCAATTTTCAAGATGAGTAAAACATAACATTATCCCTTGATAATAGGCTTGATTTGGTATGCAGTTGAGTGTCTTTTCAGTTCACACTGTAAACATGAATTCTAATTCAAATACGTATTCTTACAGCGTAACCTGTAAACCTGATTGGATTTAGACTTTCCCTCATCCTACTCGGAACCATGTTGACTTTAGTTTTCTGAACACATCTCAAAAACATCCTTCACAACTGAATATTCCTCTACCTAAATCTGACATCTCCCAGACATGAAGAAGACCAACACATGAAGGGAGACATTTGGCTACACAGTGTAACTGTCTAGTGATTTATTGATGGGTTACTAATGGTTACCTAGTCCTCATGCCCCTTTTAAGGCTTTATGTATTGGTAACTCTTTAAACTTAAAATAACTTAGTCTTTATGAAGCCTTCATAAACCCTTCATAAGGACTTCATAGATGCACAAATCATTTATAAGCAAATGTGATGCTATATAGAGCATGGTTTCCAGAACTCATGAATCCATGAGCGTATATAATTTGGTTCCTGTATGAGTGGTCTTTGAGTAAGTGCCACAATGCCCAGATATTATCCAGACACTCTAAAGCCTCCATAAATCTAGACTTAGAAAAGCTGCTACTTGTGTTTATATAAGACCACTTAAATAAACAACATATTACACATGATGTACAATTTGTCATGAATCAGTTTCAGATTCAGATTAACTTTATTATCCCACCAGGAGGAAATTAATTTGGTCATGTGCTTAAAAAGACGGTACATAAAAGATGAAAACACAGAAACAACATAATATAATTCATCCAAAGTGCTATAGCTACACATTTAAAGTTAAAGTGCAATATGCTGTACACTGGAGGGACCAACAAACGATCTATTATACAGCCTAGTGGCTGTTGGAGTAAAAGAGTCCCCATATCTATCTGTTTTAATTTTCTATTGAAGAAGTCTTTTTCCGCTTGTCCGGCTGCTGCTGTGACTGAATTTTGAGTGAAGGTGATGAATACTGTCCTGTAAAATACTTTCAAGTTTTAGGAGGATGAGTTTTGTGTACAGGTTGGTGGCTGATTCTTGAACTATGCCAATTATCCTTCCCGCCATCTTGATCAAGCGCTGAAGCTTGACTTCAGTACTTCAGCTGTAAATGTGTTTTATTGCTTTATAAGCCTCCATATTATCACTATATTAGATGTCAATGTACCAAGATGGGTCACGTAGTCTTCAGACAAGCCATGCCACTTGAGTCCAAGTTACTGTGCATCAATACCATATAAATAGCCCCTTTTACTTTAATTTCAACTTTATTTTAAGCTTCTATGACATCATGTTTTAGTATTAGTAACATTGTTGTCATCAGCACATTGCCGTGGCCTTCAAATAACTATAAACAGGGATTTTCCACCCGGTGTAAATGAGCGTAAATGCAGAAATGTCATCATGGTAAAAGCAGCAGGATCACCTATATACAAATTAGAAGTAGCTCTATTATGTTATTCAATGTATGGCTTTTCTCAGCTTTTTATGAGTCATAGTATAATGCAGCCACAGCTCAATTTAAATCTCCACCCGGCTTTACGTCCTTAACCTCTCTTCATTTACAATGAATCAGTTGCTGCTTGCTGTTCCATACTTCACTGGAGACGTTTGAGCAATGGAAAAATTAATTATTCTTAAAGGGCTCAGTCCGTGTTGGTCAATAATCCTAACAGGGATCCATAAAAACAGAATTCCTTCACACATATGATTTACGACACTTCGCCCCTAAAGCCTCAGAGCCTTTCCCCTTAAATTGAATTAACAAGAGCTGGTAGCTTGAAAACTCTCTGCTCAGCAGAAATGGCAGGCTTGTGGCCTTACACTCTATCTATTGGTTTTGAGCGACAAAAAGAGTGTTGCTGTTGGTGCCATACCCAGAGACATGGAGAAGAAAGGCTTGACCAAACCATAACATGGGCCTGCCCACTAATGACGGGCTGCTAAACCAGTTCTTGATAGCTGCTGTATTCATGAAGCCGAATCAGCAGGGGACTTAGAAAATAGTCTGCTACCAACTAAGGGCCTCATGCCTCTTGTGCTTCCCTTGGTTAACACGACGATTATGGGGTTTTTCTGTTTCTTGTTTTTGGAAGTTGCATTAAGATATGTCACTCTCAGAGTCTGATGTTTTTCCTGATGGTCTGACCAACAGACCAGGAGAGAATCTTGCCTGCTGTTATAGCCTTGAACTGGAGTTTTTGATGGTCAGATCAAGTGGCCAGGAAATACTCAGACCCCTATTCGTTCTCATTGGTCAGATTACAGGTGAAACCCTTTATTTCTCCACTCTATTGTCTACCATGGGTTAATTGGTGTGCAGTAAATAAACTTTAGATATTTAAAATGCCTCTTGCATTAAATCCAGATGAAACTGACACTGGTGCATTAACACAGAGCTTTCTCTCACAGCACTTTGCACTCTATTAGTCCACTCAGCCGCTCCAGGCCTGGAAACAACTGTTCAACATTCTTTTGGCTGGCTACTGTCTCTTTCTTTACACACATTTTCAGACCAGACTAGACCGCTACCCAAACGACTCCTCCCCAAGTAGCACTCACCGCTTTGGGGTGAAATGTCCCCTTAGGTACAGAATTAAGATCTGCTTCCCCTCCCCAATCCTAACCTTAACCATTAGTGGGGGAAATGCAAAACTGACCCAACATCAGTGTTTAAGGGCAACTTCAGCCTTCTCCAACCCACAGGAGGCTGTTGAGGGGAGGACAGCTCATAATAATGTCCAGAACGGAGCAAATGGAATGGCATTAAACACCTTGAAACTATGTGTTTGATGTATTTGATACCATTCCACTTATTCCACCCAAGTTATTACTACAAACCCATTCTCCCCAATTAAGGTGCCACCAACCTCCTGTGCTCTACACTTATCTGGTTGGAGCTCAGACATAACTATGCCATTCAGAGAGAAAAGGAGGTAAGGACATGGACTGAGGAGAAGGACAGGAACCTCAAAGGAGCAGCCGGAACATCAGATATCATCATCAGTAGTCTGACCAGAAGCACTGACTGGAGGACTCTAGTGCATTGACCTTCAACCCCTGGTCCTTGGACTCCCACTGGTTGCTGATTGGTCCCTCAGGAGGCTAGCTGACACCAGTTGACCCAGTTCTGAAGTGCTTGTTTTCAAAGCAGGAAATACCCTAAAATAAGTACAGTGGAATATGTAGCTACTGTAGTTCTGTTCTATAACTATTAATGCTGTTCTTGCCTGGCAGCAGCTTCCAAGGAATGATTATGGTCCGCCTCCAAAACTAAGCACGACCGAACTCCAGTATTTCATCATTGGATTTGATTGATGGTCAACTCTCAGACAACGGTTCAGTTTGAAAGTTTATGAAACATCTGAATCTGATAGGATCCGGCTGAACCCTTGCCCTCCTATGGGTCTTTTGTTGATTAATTAATACCACAAGTGTGGTAGGCCACGCTTTATTCAGCACAGAAGCCTAATAAACATATTACTGAGAAGCCAGGGTTGAAAAATGGCAAAGAGACATATCAGGTTTGTTTTGGCCTAGATGGCGCTTGTACCATTCTTCAGGGAGTTGTAGACTACTGGTCTACCGGCTGCCTTTTATTGAAGCTGTGTCTCACTGTGCGAGGGGGGGAAATGGCTTTGTATAATAACCAACAAACCCTATAGCGAAAAAAAAACAGTTGGCAGCCATTTTGTGCAGAACATAAAAAAAGAGAGAGAGAGAGTAGAGAGAAAGAGAGAGGGAGACATTTCTGACCACAACTCATAAACCACACTTTATTTAGATTGGCTCGTACCCATTATTTGTTCACAGGGAAAGCTTTCTGTCTCAGGGAAATATGTTCCAGTGTTTTCAGCTAGCTCTGTGGGGGAGGGGTAGTATGGGGGTGGAGGAGGGGAAGAGAAGGGGTTGGTTGGATGAACTCTTGCCAGGTGTCGTTGCCATGGCATTCCATTAGGCGACTTCATAGCGCCTCACCAGTAGCTGACTGCCAGAGGGAGGGTTCTGAGGAGGGACTAGAACGTTCATCCTCGTCTTCTAGAAGCAATGCTGCATGAACTGTGATGGCTGATTGACGGCGAGGAGACAGCAGCCACTGGAGGGTTGGCTTCTCAGTGATGTTAGGTGTGTCACTGTCGATTCTCCATATGCTGAAGATGATGTGCTGCTGAATGATGCTTGTGTTTGATATGGTTTGATCATCTGAATTAGATTAATGGTGTGATGGATTGTGGGTAAGATTTTCTAGATGTATAGAGCCATGGTCATCAATGTGACAGACTGTATGGATTTCATTTTTTATGGTGAATGTCAGATCATTTGTTTTGTGTCACATCGGAGATGCTTTATACATGTTTGGCAGAATTTGGTGTATATTTGACACAGGCCTATGCCTCAAATTCAAAAGGTTAGTTTAATTTGGTTTTAATCATTCCATTATTATTCATGATATGATAATACATTATCCAGATTCAGATTATCTAACCCTTAGTCAACAATAGGGTCTCCGTAGTCTTGAAGTATTTGAGTATATTATGATAATTTCATATCATGTAATATTGTTACAAATGTGATTATCGTTGATATGCAAAGCGTTTCTATCCACCTATTCATACTAGCTACCTCAGGTAGATATAGCAGTAACTGTACATATTACAAAAACGGAATAAGCCTCTTATGGCTAGTCTTAGCAACTGTTGCTATGTGTAACATTGTTGACCTCTACCTCTCCCTTGCTATTTAAATAGGGATGACAAGCCCATCACATAACGCTGCTGAAAGCTCTCCGTCGCCAGGCCTCTGGAGCCAAGCGATGGCCCCTCTGACCCTCTTCTCCATGTTTCCTCAAGACTTTTTAATGTATCCATGCTTACATTAGCTGCCTTCCACACTATTCGCACTGCCTAGCTGTCTAGCTCGTAATGGGAGGAAGCACCTCACGGTTCTTCCATTTCGTAGGCCCTAAAAGCAGCACACAATTTGCCTCTCATTTTTATTAACCAAAACTACTCGCTTCTGGTCGTTGTTGCCAAGCTCTCTCCAGGCAGACGGCCATCCTCTGAATTTCATGTTTGGTGATGACAGAATGAGCCCCTACATCAGTAGGAGAGCAGGATGCCTCAGAGGCCCTGGGAGATGCTGCTGTCATTAGGCCCTATGGGATGTTTGCAATCATGGGATGGAGCTGAATAGCTTGGCTGGATGTGAGACAGGTGTGTGTGTGTGTGTGTGTGTGTGTGTGTGTGTGTGTGTGTGTGTGTGTGTGTGTGTGTGTGTGTGTGTGTGTGTGTGTGTGTGTGTGTGTGTGTGTGTGTGTGTGTGTGTGTGTGTGTGTGTGTGTGTGTGTGTGTGTGTGTGTGTGTGTGTGTGTGTGTGTGTGTGTGTGTTGTCTCTTCAGTGGTGGTGTTTTCAGCTCTCTGAATTGCATTCTCTGTCATAGCGACGTTGTGTTTACCACAGTGGGATGCAAACACGGAGTCACAGAGGAGAGCCGTAGAAATGTGAGACACAGAAAAATGAACAAAATACATTAAGACTCTCTGTATTCACCCCAGCACACAACCGAGATAAAGAAAATACTCATTTCAATATAAATGGGATGGGAGCAGTGTCTGTTTTTGAACATCACTTTTGCTCGCCGCGGAAATCTCAACCAGCTTAGTTTCGCTTGGAACTCAGGATTTCAATGTTAATTTTCTCCTCGTTGCTAAGGAGACACTCTCTGAGAGGGCCCTGATTTCCTCCCCCCGGACACCGAAGCTTTCAGTCAAAGGACTCTTTCTGTGGACAGTATTCTTAGTGCTGCTGACATCTCTCTCTCTCTCTCTCCATGTTGCGCAATCAGATACAGAGGAACATCTCCAAATCAGGGGTTCTCTCTGTAGGCATTGAGACCTGACAAAGAATGACGCTATTGATTCTTAATGGTGGAAAACGTCCCCCCTGCAATCCTATTCAGAGTAGTTACTTTACAGAGTGCCTTCTCGCCGTGATTGCCAGTGTGACGATGGTAGCCGATAGTTATCATTGGACTCCCCTTACGTAGCCTATACTCACACATAAGCAATGGCTCTGTCTCTTTAAGTTATCAGTATCAAAATGCTGGCAGCGAGAGATGCATCAGCGGGGAAATGGCAAACTTCGAGACAAGTTGCCAGGGGAGCTATTGTAAACACTAAACATTTCAGGCTGTCAAATCTTCAAAGGTGGAAATCAGTGACACAAATAGCTGTTATGTACTGCCTTCAAATGAGCCCTCTCAGCCTCCGTACTTCACCTCTCTGACTGACACGCGCTGTCACTGAACATGCTGTAAAGGTCGGCGCATGGGGGACTGGAAATGATACATGGCATAGCACGTATATATTCACTGTCATGAATCTCCAGAGTGGGCTAGTTCTCCCTTTGTAGTGGTGGGAGAAACGATGTATACAGTCTACACTGCATGTAGAAAACATTAGGATCACCTTCCTAATACTGAGTTGCACCCCCTTTTGCCCTCAGAACAGCCTCAATTCGTCGGGGCATGGACAGGGTGTCGAAAGCAGGGATGCTGGCCCATGTTGACTCTAATGTTTCCCACAGTTGTGTCAAGTTGGCTGAATGTCCATTGGGTGGTGGACCATTATTGATACACATGGGGAAACTGTTGAGCATGAAAAACCCAGCAGCATTGCAGTTCTTGACACACTCAAACCAGTGCTTTTGGCACCTAATACCATACCTCATTCAAAGGCACTTAAATATTTTGTATTTTCCATTAACCTTCTGCATGGCACACATACGCAATCCATGTCTCAGTTGTCAAACAGGATTAAAAAGACTTCTTTAACCAGTCTCTTCCTCTTCATCTATACTGATTGAAGTGGATTTAACAAGAGACATCACTAAGGGATCATAGCTTTCACCTGGATTCACCTGGTCAGTCTGTCTTTGTGTCTTTGTGTGTCCCTGATATTGGTATATCTTCATTATTGTGGATCTACCATTAGTATGGTAGTGTCTTTGGAGCTGTCCTCTGTTCCATTGGGGTGTCATCAGAGTCTTCAGTTCCATTGGAGTGCCAGTGGTTCCAATGCACCACTGTTGTCTTTGTTTACATATAGAACCACAGAACACTACACCACAACATTCCTTAGTAAAGACAACTCAGTATCACATTATTTTCGCAACTCTTTATTTAGATTTGATACAATCAGATTGAAATACTGACTTTACATTCAATGTATTTCAGGAGCTGTGATATTATTCCTAGAAAGCACCTTGTTTTAGTCCTCCTATAGGTGGTAGAATATATGCAATGTTGCATTCAAATGTGTACTGAAATAAAGATTTTTTACAATTTAAAATGGACATTTTTACAATGAACAAAATTCACATAACCCAGCCCAATCTTTGGAACCAGAACAACCCAAGACAAGACCTCACGTCATCCTATCTGAGTCCATATGCAAGTGACAGAGAATCGAGCAGAGTGCGGCTAAGCGCCCAAATCCTTTTAGTAGGCCAGTGACACATGAATGAGGGGAGAGAGAAAGGACGGAGAGGCAAATACTGAAAGAGTGAGGGAGAGGGAGAAAAAAAGTAGACAACCAATTTGGGAGTAATGCAACTAAAAACAGACAAGTGTAATTTCATCCATCTGGGCTGATGTGTAAAAGCGCTGTGCCGAACATTCCCCATGATTCCCACTGATTGATCTCCTCCCTGGACTGAAACACCTATTATTAGCCACGAGCCTAATAGCACCAGGATGTCCCGCTGCTCTCCCAGGGGCCAATTCTCCGGTCGGTCATCTCTTCCTTCACTCTCCGCAGCTGTGGAAACCAACAAGGGAGAGTGGGTGGGTGGAGGGGGCACGGGTATAGGGTGAGGATAGAGGGGCCAGAGGGTTGGGTGAGGAGAGGGCAAGGGGGAGGAGGGGGTGGTTTGAAGAGAAAGAAGATGGAGATTCGGAGGAGAGAAGAAGGGGATATGGTGATGAAGAGAATAAAAGGTTGGGAGTGGAGGGTGACAGACAGTGAGGAGAATAAAGGGTTGGGAGTGGAGGGTGACAGACAGTGAGGAGAATAAAGGGTTGGGAGTGGAGGGTGACAGACAGTGACGAGAATAAAGGGTTGGGAGTGGAGGGTGACAGACAGTGAAGAGAATAAAAGGTTGGGAGTGGAGGGTGACAGATAGTGAAGAGAATAAAGGGTTGGGAGTGGAGGGTGACAGACAGTGAAGAGAATAAAGGGTTGGGAGTGGAAGGTGACAGACAGTGAAGAGAATAAAAGGTTGGGAGTGGAGGGTGACAGATAGTGAAGAGAATAAAGGGTTGGGAGTGGAGGGTGACAGACAGTGAGGAGAATAAAGGGTTGGGAGTGGAGGGTGACAGACAGTGAAGAGAATAAAAGGTTGGGAGTGGAGGGTGACAGACAGTGAAGAAAATAACGGTTTGGGAGTGGAGGGTGACAGACAGTAAGGAGAATAAAGGGTTGGGAGTGGAGGGTGACAGACAGTAAGGAGAATAAAGGGTTGGGAGTGGAGGGTGACAGACAGTGAAGAGAATAAAGGGTTGGGAGTGGAGGTTGACAGACAGTGAGGAGAATAAAGGGTTGGGAGTGGAGGGTGACAGACAGTGAAGAGAATAAAGGGTTGGGAGTGGAGGGTGACAGACAGTGAAGAGAATAAAAGGTTGGGAGTGGAGGGTGACAGACAGTGAAGAGAATAAAGGGTTGGGAGTGGAGGGTGACAGACAGTGAGGAGAATAAAGGGTTGGGAGTGGAGGGTGACAGACAGTGAAGAGAATAAAGGGTTGGGAGTGGAGGGTGACAGACAGTGAAGAGAATAAAAGGTTGGGAGTGGAGGGTGACAGACAGTGAAGAGAATAAAAGGTTGGGAGTGGAGGGTGACAGACAGTGAAGAGAATAAAAGGTTGGGAGTGGAGGGTGACAGACAGTGAGGATAATAAAAGGTTGGGAGTGGAGGGTGACAGACAGTGAGGAGAATAAAAGGTTGGTAGTGGAGGGTGACAGACAGTGAAGAGAATAAAGGGTTGGGAGTGGAGGGTGACAGACAGTGAAGAGAATAAAAGGTTGGGAGTGGAGGGTGACAGACAGTGAAGAAAATAACGGTTTGGGAGTGGAGGGTGACAGACAGTAAGGAGAATAAAGGGTTGGGAGTGGAGGGTGACAGACAGTAAGGAGAATAAAGGGTTGGGAGTGGAGGGTGACAGACAGTGAAGAGAATAAAGGGTTGGGAGTGGAGGGTGACAGACAGTGAGGAGAATAAAGGGTTGGGAGTGGAGGGTGACAGACAGTGAAGAGAATAAAGGGTTGGGAGTGGAGGGTGACAGACAGTGAAGAGAATAAAAGGTTGGGAGTGGAGGGTGACAGACAGTGAAGAGAATAAAGGGTTGGGAGTGGAGGGTGACAGACAGTGAGGAGAATAAAGGGTTGGGAGTGGAGGGTGACAGACAGTGAAGAGAATAAAGGGTTGGGAGTGGAGGGTGACAGACAGTGAAGAGAATAAAAGGTTGGGAGTGGAGGGTGACAGACAGTGAAGAGAATAAAAGGTTGGGAGTGGAGGGTGACAGACAGTGAGGATAATAAAAGGTTGGGAGTGGAGGGTGACAGACAGTGAGGAGAATAAAAGGTTGGTAGTGGAGGGTGACAGACAGTGAAGAGAATAAAGGGTTGGGAGTGGAGGGTGACAGACAGTGAAGAGAATAAAAGGTTGGGAGTGGAGGGTGACAGACAGTGAAGAGAATAAAAGGTTGGGAGTGGAGGGTGACAGACAGTGAAGAGAATAAAGGGTTGGGAGTGGAGGGTGACAGACAGTGAAGAGAATAAAAGGTTGGGAGTGGAGGGTGACAGACAGTGAAGAGAATAAAGGGTTGGGAGTGGAGGGTGACAGACAGTGAAGAGAATAAAAGGTTGGGAGTGGAGGGTGACAGATAGTGAAGAGAATAAAGGGTTGGGAGTGGAGGGTGACAGACAGTGAGGAGAATAAAAGGTTGGGAGTGGAGGGTGACAGACAGTGGTGGGTAGAAATAGCTAATAACACTCAAGAGTTAAAACGGAGTGGAGAGTGGAGAGGTGGTGAAATCAAAACGAGGACAGGGAAATTGAATAAAAATTGTTAATCATAACATTTTATTGAAGTATTTTCCATTTATCTTCTTATGTCATGATATTGAGACAATCATTGTGTTTCCCTTAACGATTTCACCCCTTGTTGTTCTTGTTCAAATTCAAGTGGAGTTTATTTTGTAAAATGGTCAATTAATTTAAGAAAATGTGAAAAGAACTCTGGCTTCTAAAGATTTCGTGATTGAATCTGCAATTGGATGTGATTGCCATGGTGATGACAATACTCATGTGACAGGAAAAACATCCAGCCTTCATACATCAAGATAGAGTCTGGTTTGCAGGTTAATCCAATGCAACTGTACATCTATCAAGAAACAAAACTAGAAGAACTTAACATGAGGAAGGTGAATGGGACATTTTTGGTTGTATTAGAGAGCATCGTTGACTTTTGGGTAATTGTATTCTCATAATTTATGATAAGGTAAGTCATTAGTTAAGCCTCATTCAGCCTCTTTGAGTTTGATTGAACAAGGCCTTTGGTGAGGTTTGTTGCATTTCCAAGGGCCACTGATGGCTACAGGCTGTAGTTTGGGTCAAATGGCCAGAAGTCAAAAATAATAAAAACCCTCAACTTGAAAATGGCAGTTGGAACAAATGAAAATAAGATCTTATGGACTTTCTAGGAAATGATATGGCGAGCAATGCCAATGCTCTAGTCTAGAGTGACCACAAAACGAATGCTCTTATTGTTCTGTGATCCAGAGCTCAGAAAGTCAACATGTATTATCCTCAGATTAGTGTTTAATCCAGTTAACACACCTCTACTAAGAGGAATAATGATAATATGAATGTTTTGTACTCTCCATGCACTTAGTTGGGGCTGATCTCTCTATCTCTTTATGGAAAATGTATAGCCTGTTTTGCATTTTACTGAAACATTGGGATAAGGATGTTATGGACAAAGGAGACAACTCCTCGAATGTGCATGAAAACAATAAATGCATTTTTTCAGAGTGAGAATGATCTAGTTGACTTATAACTATTGATTCAGGTTTCAAAACATTGGCCATGAGAAAAACCCTTGTTCAAAATGCAGTTTCAGGTAGGTGTTTATGGGGGCATAGTAGACAATAGTTAGGATATATCATCTGACAACTCCTGCAGTGTCGTTTTCATGAGAACCTTGGCAGCGCAGTGAATGAGTTAGGTTGTCAGTCACAAGGTATTTGACCAGGTGTGATTTTTTTTTCTGCCTCAGTTCACTCTGTGCTCTTAAATTACATGCTCCTTTTGTTATAGCCATTAATGCATTGTGTGTGCCACTTCCTCTATCGTTCCCACTTTAATCAAATGTAGGTCAATTTGCTCCTACGTTTATTATTACTTTTATTTTTGCAGATTATGTGCAATGTGCAGTTGGTTCTGATCTGTCCAACTGCAATGTCCAGTTGGTTCTGCTGTATCAGGGAATTTAATTTATTTCAATTTTGCATAACTATTTTAGATTTTTGAGGTAATAATGTAGGCCTTCCCCAACCCTAGGAAATTAAAACTGTAAATTGTTTTATTTTCACTCCTTATATTCGTCATTTTGCTTTTTAGAAATGCATTGCATATTTTTTTCTGAAAAAAAGAAAGACATGCGATTCTCGTAGTATTTTCATAAGGGTCTGTGTATAGTGTTTATGTTCTAGACTGTATGTCACATATATGATTAGGTCTGAATTTTTTTACACCGCATCTGTTCACTTATCCCTTCCAGAGGGTATGATCTACAGGCTAACTAACATGTATTCCGTTCGTGTGTAGATGTCTTTAGGTCTTTCAGCAGGACACATGCACAAGCAACTTGGTCATATCAGAATTTCGCCAAATGTTGGTTATAATGGAAGATTTAAAAACATTTAGGATATTTTTTAGAACTTTCTGGTGAGAATTTTCATTTTTTTTTGTCTTCTTTTACCTGCTCAGGAACTGTCAAATACAAGTTAATGTGATGGAAAACAGCAATGTGCACTGTCCCACTCCCTATCAACTAAAGACAAATTATATCGACATAAAAAAAAAGATTTGTGTTAGTTTTCCATATCCCTCATCCCAACTTTTGTCACTCATTCGTTTGTATTACATTTTTTGTAAAAACAAAACAATCTATTTTCTGAGATAAGGTCAGCAGACTCTGCTCTGCACGAACGTGTGCACTGATCTATCTATCTCGTGAATTACCAGCTCATGACCCCAATTTAGCCTCCCATGATTTGTCAAAGAAGTATTGTCTCTTGCATCGTAACTACTGATACATTCCAGTAATTGTAATTTACATCGCCGTATGGGGTAGAATAGGCAGAGCATTATGGACAACTTTATAGGAATACCCTGTTGGGAGTTATAGCCACCTGCTTATTCAGACTCAATGCACAATAGCCTAATTGCTCTTCAGTGGAAGGCCCCGCCACGGGATCTCCAAAATGAATATGTAGATGTTTTTATTTTATAGTAGAAGATCAAAGGCGCATTATCATAGTCTTCGCGGATTAAAGGGTTCTTCTAATCAGTTGCAGCACCATATTAGCCAACACTCAACCCAGGAAAACGTTTACGCAGGGAGCCTACATGGGAAATAGGCCTGTTATTGCCACATGGTTTCTGTTTTATATCACCCACCTGTGTGTGTGTCAAATAACGGCTAATGTAATCATTTGTAATAAAACAATGTAATAATGATGATGATACTATTTATGTAGGTCTATAAAATAATCATATTAACCACAATAATAATAGACTACAAATAATTTATTCAAAAGGAATCTTATGTGAATATATATGTGAAATTGTAAACATATTGTTTTGTGATGTAGACTGCAACAGCGGAGAAAATCTACATTGAGCAGTTACTTTTTGGGCACCATTGACAGTTCTAAGACTTACGCACACATGGGAATCTGTTTATCCTAAATATGTCATGTGTTCGCCCTCTGCACGCCTAACAACAGTGTTCTCTGTGTACAACATGACATGCAAACCCATCATTCGACTCCATTACATTTCTCATCTGACAAATTGTGCCAATGCAGACCAAAGATAGAAGCTGCAGTTCTGAGGTGTTGCTTCTTATTCATTCAGCTGAATTCTTCATTCTTATATGATGTATCTATTGTAAAAAAAAAAGTTGTTGTCCATGCCTATACGTGTTTGTGGCCATTTTTTACTTTTTGGTTTTAGTTTTAGTTTTTCAGTTGCACATAATAGGCCGTGAATACATACTATCTTCAAGAATGGCAAAAAAATACTATTTACAGTATGGATATCGAGGATGAAAGACATCCATCCATACGACATCGTAAATACAACAAAAACGACGGCTATGATTAACACACGAAGCCTACCTCTCCAATTATATTTCAGGAGGTTTGGAAATTAATTATTGCCTTTGAAGTACATTAGAAGGCTGTGTGATTTGCAAGTGTTGAACCGAAGGCCTCACTCGATGTGGCTGCAAACGAAAAAATGACTAAATGAAAAAAGGGATCACGGGAAGAAAAAGAGGATCTTTGTTTGCCCCCCTTTGTTTACCAGGACGATTTTTTTCCTCCATTTTACTAATTCATTTCAATGCCTTTCAAACTGGAAAATGGAAATTGTTCTTGCCCTCTATTTCGGCAGCAGCGTCCTGGCAACAGAGCAATTTTCTATCATCAGGGATAAACGGCATCGAACAGTATATTCTGATAAAAAAGCCCATGATTGCTGGCCTTCCTGTCTGTCATCTCTCTGTAAAATCCTCTCCTTCAAACCCGAGCTGTGTGCTGTCAGATCTAATAATGTTGCGTATTAAGTCGAGAGAGAGAACAAGCACTAAAGGGTAAGGAAGCCACGGCGTTCTTATTTGTCCCAGTCGAAGATAAAAGGTGTTCGGCATAGCCAGCAGCTTCATTTCGATTAATTGCGGCGTAGACATCTTGTTGGAAATAAATCGTCCAATTTGTAAATTAGTGATAGGCCTGACTCATTAGACTAGCCTTTCTGTAAAAACACTGGGCACTTGTATATACGTCTCTGAGATAACATTAGGCCATATTGTTTGAGATTAATTTTGTATTTGCATAACCAATAAGACCATGACATAAAAGTACATGTTATCATCATTATGTTTTCAATATTAGCAAGACATTCACATGAAATCCACCTATAAACCATTAGAGAAAGTCAACCTCATCATAAATTCATTTGATAAAAAATGCGAATTTTTTAGGTTTTGACTTGGCACCTGGTAAATTGTGTTTGTAGGTACAATATCTTTATCAGTGAACATTAATCCCCACAATAAAACAATGCATTCTGAGTGTTTCGCTTATTCACAATTAGGAGAAAATGATCAGAAAATCGATGTATTGGTGCTTTCAGTTGTTCGTTCGTTCATTTTCAATGCTCTGTCTATATTTCAGCTTCAGACTGTCTCAGTCAACGTAGTAATCATTTTAAAAAAGTAAACATCGAGTGTTTCCACAAAATGCGAGAAAAAGAAAACAGGCGAGATTAATTAAAATGGTGTGTATGAGTCACCTTTTTAGTGCAGTAGTTTCGACTGTTTTGAATGAAATCCATTTGACTATGGAGGCTAATGGTGCAGTTCCTTGTTTATTTGTCATAATTGAGGCCAAACCGAGTTACTTTTTTTCGACATCACTCATCGCCAGTCGGTCTAGTTGTAGCCTATAGGCCTTCACCTATCTTGCTGTGCTATGCTCTTAGAAATGGTCATGTATGGGTTGAGTTGCACTTGCTGCATTATGCCTATATGATTCTGACATTCCTCGTCCAAATATTTATATATTCTTAATTCCATTCCTTCACTTAGATGTGTGTGTATTGGGTATATGTTGTGAAATTGTTGATATTACTTGTTAGATATTACTTCACTGTCAGAGCTAGAAACACAAGCATTTCGCTAGACTCGCATTAACATCTGCTAAACACGTGTATGTGACCAATACAATTTGATTGATTTTGATTTGATTCTGATGACTGAGAAAGAACAATTGACTTCCGTTGAAATGAGTCAGATCAGTGTAGTCTATTCATTTCAACATGCAAATAACCAGCAATTACTGTTGTTTTGTTAATGTGACCGTGATATTACGTGTGGACCACAGGTGGCTGGAGACACTTTAATTGGGGAGGACGGGCTCAACGTAATGGCTGGAACGGAATAAATTGAATGGTATCAAACACTAGTTTTCCATGTGTTTGATACCATTCAATTCCATTCCATACATTAATATGAGCAGTTCTCCCCTCACCAGCCTGCTGTGGTGTGGATGCCTAGATGATTTACATTCCACACTTTTACGCACATTCGTTTTGCGTAAAAGCTCGTAAAATGTTGTGCGCTATGGTGTTAGAAGGGGTAGCGCTGCTATAAGCAAACAAGGAACGCGGTCTGGTGATGTATGGGGAACTGCAAACTCAGATGCTACCCTTCTGATTTGTATTGCACTATTACAGTTAGACAGCTGCGTGTGGCATCCATCTACGTTCTCTTTCCCCAAGCCACTTCCCTCACACTGCAGCTATGGAAAAGCATCGACGTCTTTAAGTCTGTGAAGACCCAGTGGGTTTATGTTCTGGAGAAGAGAGACACTTTTAACTGCTTCTGCTAGACTGGCAAGTCCCCACGCCCCAAATGCTCCTGAAAGCAGAGCTCTACAAGCAGAGCTCAGTGAGGTGGCTTGCCAATAGCTGTTAGAGCGAGCTACCGCAAAGTCCCAGCACTTGGCAGAAATATGAATGTTTTTAGTGCGGGCTACATGTTAACGTTCAAATATGATTAACATGTGTATCCATTTTAAACACCGAGACGCAAAACGCCACAAATACACGTGACACAAAGACCGACACAGTCACACAGATATACACACACACACACACAGGCACATATACATACACATAGTTCCTTTTAGAAGAGACATATAAGACAATATGCCTTTACTAATCATTATTGACAGTAAGCACCGTTGTTGTTGTTGTTATTATTATTGTGTTATATCCATATTGCGTGTTATGTTGCTCCAACATGCAGACTATTTTTGCGTGGACTAAGTAACTCATAGCCCATGCAGTTCCAGTTTAGGAATCCCATGCCTATTCCCAGTGGTTTGATGTTTGAGTTATTTTAGAGTCGTCTTTCACAGCTTGAATTAAATACCACTTCTGTAAATCATCACAACCATTGATTTGACGGTGGAGGTCAATCGCCTACTCAGGAAAACTAAAATACTTTTTCATAGCTGCCATTTGTTCATTTTAACATTTCCCATTAACTTTTGGTAAATTTGCGGCATAATCTCCTCTGAATCAGGCCCCCAAAAATTAGAACTACAGCCTTTTAGGCCTTGAACAGAGAGCAATATATGTAACCAGGCCTATGTATGTATGTATGTATGTATGTATGTATGTATGTATGTATGTATGTATGTATGTATGTATGTATGTATGTATGTATGTATGTATGTATGTATGTATGTATGTATGTATGTATGTATGTATGTATGTATGTATGTATGCTTTATAAAATTGCACAGCATCAATATAAGCAAATATATTTCCTCTTAAAATAATACATGATGGTAATAACAATTGTATACATTGATTGCATGTACAGCTTACTACTAAGAAATATACATCGCCTCAAGACTATTTCAAAATGCGAAATGTTATGTTTATGGGGAGGGGAGATAGCCTACGTCCATCATAACACTGTGTCTTCAGACCATTTAAAACAAACAAAAAAACAGTGATCTTCATTATTTTCACCACTTCAATTAATCTCCATTGGTGTACAGCTTCCTTTCGCGCCTGCGGGACACGCTCGGCTCCACTTCCACATTACACAGAAACCATGTTCGGAGGTCATTAAACTGTCACGGTAGGTGATTATGCTGCGGTCTCCAAAAGGTAATAAACTATGATGTCTCAACTAATCAAGTACCGAGATAGTAAAGCATGCAAGTAACAGCACAGAAAAGCCCATCAACGTTTGCCTTGTGCCATTCGAAGCCGATTAGAAAAGGTATGGATCTGGTTTCTCTCCTGCGTGTTGAGGTGGAACTCGGGATGAGACATTCTATGTTAGATCATTCAGGGATGACGACGTCTAGGCTAATATACCTGTTCTAAGTCCCATAAGGTTACAAAGAATTGCATTGATTCCTACCTTATTTAATGTATCTAAACAAATACATAAATCCCTATGTAGCCTTTACAAACAAAAATGTGTCAAATCCATCATGCAGAAGACATGGCCCATAGGTATCTTACCTACATTCCTGATGTCCATATAGAAGTAACCTTAAAATATTTCGTTTTCATATGAAAGCCTTGGTTTAAAATCCAATATTAAAAGGCATTTCATATATTTCATATCTACCAACTGTCTCTGTGCTTCTCGCTTGGTCCACTGCTGGAAAATGATTATCCGGCTGGGTTGTGCACTTTTTAAATCCCCCAAAGTAAATAACAAGCCTGGCAATAATAGCAAGGTACCAAGTTCTTGTTATAGAAAGGGAGAACATTGAAACTAAACGCTGCATTTAGACAACCATTTTTGATAAGAGGATAATTGAGGCGATACTGGCGTATAATTAGGGGATAATTTATGCTATATTCAGTTTTATTCCACCTTCCCAAAACAAACCCAGTCCATAATCATTACAGGCGAAATGTTCTTAATTTTAAAGCTCCAATTTAAATAAAGTGTGGTGGTTAATCAAAGAGGTTTTAGTTATAACTGATTGTGACCATAATTGCTTTTTCATCACAATTTTGAAATAAATTAATCCCACACTATGAAGAAAAAAAACGCGTTGACAATGTTTTTTTAACGACAGGTTTTATGAAAGTAGAATTGGGAGATGTATTATTGCATTTGCATTGATAGTTTATATTGCAACAGAATTTGCCAAACCGCACTGTATAATTTGCATATATTTACGACTGTAGGCTATCACGCATCTTATTTCAAAAGGGATAAATGATACTGTCAGTTTACCACGACATCCATCCTTCCTATCTGCAATACAGTGTTTTGTCATCTTGTTGATTCGTCGCAATGCAATTGTTCTTCGAATAACCTAATGATTACGACGGTATAGAAATGGTGTAAGTATATTTCCAGGGTGATGATATGGTGTGTTCAAATGATATTAGTTCGTTAGGCTAAATCAAATTGTTGTGGGATACGTTTTGCGTAATTTGGGGTTGAGAATGAATCCTAAAACAAATTGACTATTCCAAAGGGCTGTCATAATTATTATACCTTGCGTTTGACTATATTCTCCGTATGAATTATGAGGTTCTCCCACCATAGTTGTGGCTGTAGTGGGAGCTGGTAAGGTGGGTTAACTCACACTGAAGAATAGTGAAGCACACAACTGATGACGTTGGGTTGAATGACCAATCGGAAGGCGTTGCCCTTTGGAGACAAACCATTTTACTTGTAGTGTCTGCATCAAGTCTGGAAGCAAGGATTCAATTTTAACAGAATCCACCTTAAATCTCTGCATTAACTTATGCCCAACTTGCGCCATACCAAGTAAGAATACCAGAGGATAAAAAAAATCGAAGTAACTGAGTAATTCGGGTCTTAATAGGACAATATCTGTTCGCCGAGGAGAGAGACAACAACACAGCGAGAGAATCCATTTGGACTTGAGAGAGGGGGCGAGTGCTCTCAAGGCAGAACATTTGATGATGACCATGACTACGATGGCTAACGGTCTGGAGGCTCAGGACTCGTCCAAATCGGCTTTCATGGAGTTTGGTCAGCAGTCTCACTCACAACAGAGCTCTCCGTCGATGGCTGCCAGCCACTACCCGCTGCACTGTCTCCATTCCGGGTCGCACCCAGCTCACCATCAGCACGATAACTCTCCGTACTCCGGCAACAATTCTTACAACAGGTCGCTACCGTACTCCTACGTGAGCCACCCCCACCACAGCCCGTACCTGCCGTCCTACCACAATAACACCACTGGCGGTCAGACAAGGTTAGACGGCACAGGTAAGATGCTTTCCCATTCATGACAAGAAATATGCTCAATATCGTTTTCATCGTGCAGCGATAACAAAGCAAGTGACATATATATTTTTCTAAAATCGGCCAAGTAAAAGATAAAGCACAATAAATGTCCAGCAGACGGTTGAATGGGAAAATCATTTCAAACTGACAATTTATATGTTGCCTATATTGTTTCTATATTATATTTAGTTCATGTTGTCTCTTTTTGTTATAGATCCTATTCTATGGCCATTCTTTGCACAGGGTATGATGATAATGACAAGCGAGGAATCCTCACGAATTATTCTAGGAATTAAACGGTCTATTCGCTTTGAAAGTTATAATTAACATTTAATTGGCATGTCATTACGAGCAATATCCTAAATATAACAGAAGATTCGATGATGATACAATAATACAATAATGGTGGACTGGATTAAGCGAATGTGAGACGTGAATATGTATTAGTGATCTGAATTTAATAGAGAAGGCCTATCATTGGTTTTCTCATATATTTTCCTTATTAGATATTTAGACATTTAAATAGATTTGGAACTATTATATTCTATTAAATTAATTATACTAGGGGAATTATAAACTAGGCCTATTTGTTGTGGAATATGTTGTCCTTAATGGACTAACATTGCCCTTTTTTGTTGCAGAGCAGCAGAAAACCACAGTGATTGAAAACGGAGAAATTCGTTTCAACGGGAAAGGCAAGAAGATTCGCAAACCTCGGACGATTTATTCTAGTTTGCAGCTTCAAGCTTTAAATCACCGTTTTCAGCAAACACAGTACCTCGCCCTGCCAGAACGCGCTGAGCTGGCTGCTTCTCTCGGACTAACACAGACACAGGTAGGCCTATTCTCAAAACATGAATTATTATATCAAAGGGTATACATTATTATACTGTTGTTGGCGCTTTATTATCATGTATTATTATTATTTATGAGTGTTATTGGTAGGCCTATTAATATTGTGATTCTTATTGTTATTACTACCCTATACGCTAAAATTGGTCTGGGTATTGTGTTTTTGTTGTTGACCAATTTAGGATTCTTTCATAATATTTACTTTTTTTTAACCTATCAAATCAAATACAAATATTTAGCAGATGTTATTGCAGGTGTAGCGAAATGCTTGTGTTCCTAGCTCCAACAGTGCAGTAATATCTAATAATTCACAACAATACACACAAATCTAAAAATAAAATAATGGAATTAACAAATACATACATTTTAGGCCGAGCAATGTCGGAGTGGCATTGACTAAAATACAGTAGAATGGAATACAGTATATACATATGAAATAAGTAAAGCAGTATGTAAACATTATTAAAGTGACCAGTGATTACATGCCTATGTATATAGGGCAGCAGCATCTAAGGTGCAGGTTTGAATGTAGGCCTGCGCGAATGTATTGTAATAATGTTATGTAGGCCTCCTAACTCCTATTCAACATATCAGTTGGTCTATAAGCCTATTTATAAAAATGTTAATAGATGAATAAATACATTAATGTTATAATCGTTATTTGTCATCTGGTCTTCCCTTGCCTTCCTGCCATCTTGTGCAGGTAAAGATATGGTTCCAGAATAAAAGGTCAAAGTTCAAGAAGCTGCTGAAGGCAGGTGGCAACCCGCACGAGAGCGACCCTACTATGCCTGGTTCCATCGGCCTGTCTCCCCGCTCTCCAGCAATTCCTCCAATATGGGACGTGTCAGCGTCCAGCAAAGGGGTTAACATGGCGGCCAACGGCTACATGCCCGGGTATTCTCACTGGTACTCCTCCCCACATCAAGAGACAATGCAGAGATAGACTGCGTAAAGGGCGGGAAGGCCCGAGGTCTGACTCAAGACGTTCGAACCTTCATAGTTTTACCTGCACAATTGATTTCCGTCAGCCTCGAGACAAAAGGGGTGTCCCGTTCGAACAGAGAGATTCATTGGAGACAGGGTCGGCTGCTTTTGATGGATACTTGAGGGCAAAGACTGTGATATGACACACCCTAAAGGAACGAAGCGTATTAATTTACCAATGACTGTTCAGTGGGATTGCCTTTGTTGCTTTCATTCATGTCAACATTTGACTGTCAATATACCAAAAATATCACTGACATTCAGCCCGTCACTTGGGCACAGAATGGACAACACTCACGCGTTTTTTGCGGGTTGAACATGATGCCATGATATATTGTTGAAATCTTAACTGCTCTTTGACTGTTGTTTTTTTCATGCAAAACAAAGCAATCTGTCTGTCTGTAAATATATTCTTCGATTTTAGTTGTACATCCACTTTTATGTTTTGTCTTTCATAAATGGATTAATCCATGACTTAAAACAAAGTATCGTGTTTTGTACTGCAATATGAAGATGGTTGATATATGTAAAAATGACTGATGAATCGTTCCTTGTCAAGATGTCATGTGGACGTTCTAAAATGTACGTCCCATATGGTTTTTCATGAAAAAGTTACAGGCTATTCGTCATAACATTATGTTTCCTCTTTATAAAATAGACATTGTCAATGCACTGCAAACGAACAAAATTGTCAATATATATTAAACAACACCAGAGGAAATGAACTTACCCTGCTCCCCTCTCTCAATTTATCACGAAAAAGATGGTAGCTCCTTGTCCTGTTAATCTTGTCATTTTCTGCCTCAATTATTAGAAGTATTGACACAATGTTTTTCTCCTCTCTGCCCGTCCTAATGCAAGACGCTAAATGCCAAGCTCCACGGGATCGATCTTGAACAAAGCATCCAGCTGCAGTCCCGTTCAATATGAAGGAGATATTTGGGACAATTTATGGGTTTTATCCAAGTCAGGCTTTTTTCCATTCTCATAAATGCAGGCATAATTAGGGTAATTTTTGATGTAGCCCGCTGATTACAGCGTTTTTACCGTCAAAGATAATTACCTGTAATTTTCTACCACTTTTAATACTAAAAGGCATCTTTATTTGGATTTGAGGTAGCGCAGACGCGGAACAAAAGAGGGAAATTATTCGGTTATTCATATACAAATTGCTGAGAGTAGTGAACAGTTGGGATATTATCAGAAATTACAATGTAAAAATAAAAGAGAAAGTGTCTGCAGCTGTCAAGTCGTGAATGCCCCACTGGCACAGTATACCTGCATGGGCTCCATTTGACCAAAACAGGCCCTATCACGACTATATCTATAGGCCTATATTTGTATATATAGTTATTCCCCAAACCCCCGTAAATAACGTTTAGCTTAATAACTTTCCTATATTGTCCGAGAGTAACTCGTAAAGCAGAAAGTGTGCGGTGTGGTCTTTTCACACTCGAAGGACTTGGGCAAATCATAAAAACTGAATTTTATAGGATATGCAAATAATTGCAATAGCCAGAATGCTATTTCTCATTGGTGGAGGCATCCAATTTGTGAAAAGACCCAAACAATGCAAATGTTTCATATTATTTCATGTAATTGATTCAAATGAACAAAAATAGATATAGCGACTTGATGAGACAGGGAGAGGGAACAGAAGAGAACAAATGAAAACACGAGGACAAGAGCTCTTGGGAGGCCACGATGAATTCAATATTTACATCGAGAGAGAGAGATGGAGAGAGAGAGATATGGTAAGGGAGGGAGATGTCAACACTCCCAGATCTTTGTGGTTTTCCGGCTAAAATAGATTGATGCAGTATGTTAGTCTGCTGTAGGTTAGGAGACCATATATCCAGGGTATATTATAACTCCCGGATATCACTATAGGTTTCAGGCTATCCCTAGTATTTTATCAGTTTGGCGTCATGATTGCAATTGATTCTAAAATCCGAATTGGCAAAGGTGGTCTTTAGAAATAAATAAATGTGTCCCGTCGGACAAATAAAAACACCTGACAAATAGATAGGGTAGAATAAAAAGGCAATTTGGGCTGCTAGTATAGGCTAGTGTTGAATGCATGCTGATATTTATCACATAACTTCCCAAAGCCTCGTAAAACACAATCAATAGTGTCACCTAAAATAAGGTAGGTTATAACATTCTTAAACAAAAGTGTGTAACAATCGTTCATAGGGATTCATAGAGCGCAACGACCTAGCTAGGCTACTGAGGTAGCTTCATCATGATAAATAAAAAAATATAGCCTTACCTTCAAACGATTCTTTAGCCTACAATAGTGTTAGCAATGATCAACAAGCTTGGGCTTCGAATGGGAACACTGTCTCCGACAGAACACGGTTCTACTGCTCGTGGTTGAGTAAGCACATCCAGGTGTGAAAGTGTATTTACACCGCGGTACCTCTTATATATTGCCTGCAAAATTAGCTGTTATTACTGTCACTGTTTAGTGATGGTGAGCTAGAAAAAACCCTTCTGCAATCAAGAAGCAAGCGCATCTTTGCAAATTATAGGTAATTGTCAATGTCCAGATTATGATAATGGAGGCCTAATCCTGGAGTATAATTATTGTTGAGTGTTATAGTTGAAGCTAGTAAAGCTAACTGTCATTATTTAGACTCGATTTGCAAGGGAACTGGCTGAGTGGAAAATGTTCAGTTGGAATTTAACGGGGCTCTCGATATAATGGCGTGTGTGTGTGTGCGTGTGCGTGTGTGCCTATACGTGTGTGTTGGGGGACGAGTGTGGAGGGAGAATAAACAGTAATATGAAAATCAAACGTAGATTTCTCGAGGAGCCTACTGGCAATGTAATTACGGAAGCACGTGACATGTAGAAATTAGGTTGATATAAACCACGTTCATGTTTTGGATTAGCGTTCAGCAAACCGTTTAATTTTTGCACAATTATTTCAGCTGAACATGTCCAAGTGCATCGCTTGCTTGCTAAGGCTATATTCAGCCAGGACAGTTAGGCCCTTGGGAAAACCAGAGAGATGAGACGAGTATTCAGTTATATGCACAAACATGTCAACATTGGTGCATTATGGATTGCGAATCCTTAGGTCAGACGCTTAACAACATTATCATGTGTCCAGGCTATCTTAAACTGGTGTTAAAAGTGTCCTCTCCCTGTGTGTGTGTGTGTGTGTGTGTGTGTGTGTGTGTGTGTGTGTGTGTGTGTGTGTGTGTGTGTGTGTGTGTGTGTGTGTGTGTGTGTGTGTGTGTGTGTGTGTGTGTGTGTGTGTGTGTGTGTGTGTGTGTGTGTGTGTGTGTGTGTGTTGTAGTGTGATTGTTTCTTGGTTGATTCGTTTAAATAGGCTATTGATGCATAATGATAACATGCGTTTTGTAAAGTCTGGAACAAGATGTTCGCTTCAGTGCAGTAGGCCTATTTGTTTAGTGGTTTGCAGTGGCAACCCTGGTAGTAGGCCTAATGATATGTTCAAATGCTGAAGATTTTATTTTACCCGGAACGTCTGACGGAGGTGGGCTGTGGCCGCGGGAGTGGCAGAGCTCTGGAGCCGATCGGCCCCCACAGGAATGCGGATTGTCTCAGATCTACTGCCGCCCCTTCGCCTCCTCTCTGCCATTCAAAGCAGCTAATTGTAGGGGACACAAAGAGAGCACTGCTGCAGACTGTCTGCCAGACCGACACCCATATTCTTTGGGGAAGTTCAGAATCCAGATGCAACTCAAAACACAAGACTGAAATGTGCTTCACTGTAACACGATTGAATGAATAATAATAGCCTAATAATAATACGACCTAATCTATTTGATTTGTTTGTCTTAACATAAACCTAAAACTAGAATTAACCTGGAAGAAAATAGAATCAATGTTGTGTGTATCTTCACAACATTTCATTGCTTGGTTTACACGAACAACAAGAAAAAACTAAATTATATGTTTTCTTATGACCGTTTAATAGAGTTAACAATATAATGCCATTCCTTGGGTATTTGTCTTTCAGAAATAAATATTTCAAAGCGATGAATATGATATGATACCTGCAAGCAATCCATCCAAATTCAATTGTAATCCAAAACACTCCCTTCAAAAATGTTAATTATTATACACTCAATGATGCTTCTCTCTTCGATATAGGTTCTGTTTAGTCGGTTAAGGATCCGCTGAAAACTATTTACTATGGGCATTATAAGCACATAACCATAAAACAGGTTGTAGTTTTCAAATGAATAACTTGACATGACACGAAATAAATCTAGCCTAACCTTTTGAGATACCTGAAGGTAACTCCCCCTGAGAATTCCGTGGTTGTTGAAACAGCCTAACTGTTTAGCCCAAGGTCATTAGACCCATCTCCTTGTTGATAGATGTGTGGCCAAATTATTATTTAAAGTGAATCACTACTTTGCACCACTGACCAAATATGGGCACACAGGCAGTCCAGGCAATTAAACTCGAGTTTGAGTTGTACATGGATTTAAAGTGTCTCACAGAAAGTAGGCTTATATTGTTATGTTATGGAGTCCTTGATATTCAGTGCGAATAGCCTATCTGGGCCTACATGCTATATCAGTAATTATGAGGGATTTGTGGGTATCAGCAAAACAATTGCCTGTAAGTGGTAATTCAGGAGGGCGCAATTGAAAGTGTCTGGGTTCCATTGTCCATTTAAAACGTTTAATTAGTCTTCCAAAATGCAATAAATTACATGCACACATTTACACATTATACACGTTCTTCTATGACTGTCATCAATACATTGCATATTCCTCTGAATCTTTTAAACACGAGTCCCATACAATGAAATATTTGTTGAACTGGGTTTCAGTATAACGTCCCCGATCCGAGAACCAAAGAGTGCTGTATCGAGTTGGGGGTCTGGAGGTGAGAATTCATGGCACCAGCCGCGGAGTACCAAGAGGCTGAGTTTTCCAAAAAGGTTGATGCCGCCGAGTTGTTGTTCTGTGCCTGGTGGCTGTGAGGCCTGGACGGGCCCTGCGTGTCCCAGACGGCGGGTGAATGAGGAGAGTTGCAAGCCATGGGATCGCTGGAGCTCGGGCTGTGTTCCGGTGGGAGTTCGCCATTCTTCATGATTTTCTTCAGTTTCGACCTTTTGTTCTGGAACCATATTTTCACCTGGGGATGGATGAGAATTATGTTAAAACGAGTTCATAAATAAAAGCATATTAAAACCCACACATTCCATAATACTAAAGTATTCATATGATGTAAGCATTGGGGCGATGTGTTTTCGTTAATTACGCACACATTACGCATGAAATGTATATTGTAAACGTAATGCAATTTTGAACGGACAATTCCAGTGAAGGATAACAACATAGAACAAGTGATAATTTTGATTTAAAAAAAATAGAATGCAACTTTGAACAGACAATAAAGTTGAATAATAGTAAGCTATTTACCTGCGTTTGCGTGAGTCCCAACGAAGCCGCAAGCTCTGCTCTCTCAGGCAGCGCGAGGTACTGTGTGTTCTGAAATCTCCGCTGCAGGGCGGCGAGCTGAAAACTGGAGTAGATTGTTCTTGGTTTTCGAATTTTCTTGGGCTTTCCGTTTACCATCCTCACTTCAGGTTCTGCTACCTCTTTTTCTGAAAGAAATAAAGAAATTACTTTATATGTGGTGTATGAACGAACTCAGTATAAAGTATTTACATAATGCAGTCATATTTCCTGGTTATACCATCTATTTCAGAGAGATCAAATCAAAAGGACATCCCGTGGACAAATGTCTCTTAGGGAGGGCTCTCTGTCCACTTATAGACAAGTAGATTGAAGCAAATGCGTATAGCAAATAGTCTAACCGGTAAATGAAAAGTTTGTCATTTTTACAGAATTACTTTTCAGAAAAATGTGTGCCCCTTTACCGAATTTAATTTTTAAAAAATTACAACGATGGAAAATATATTTGCTTGAAATAGGCTATTCGCATGTAAAAAAAATAGTGTGAGAGCTCGAACAAAGCACACACTTGATTAAATAATAACAACAATAATAACAACAACAACAATAATAATGTAGGCTAATTACCTTGCGGACTTAATGGTTGTGGTTGTACTCTGCTATAAGTTCCAGCATATTGGTGGTACGCAGAGGCTGTGTATGCGCTGTAGTCAGGGTATGTTTTTGCAGGGTAATTTCCCGCAGATCCGTTTACGCCGTGGTACTGGTACTGATAGGCATTGAGCGGTTTCCCATACGAGGTGGAGTTAGGCGAACAATAGCCATGGTGCACTGCTCCAGCAGGGCTGTAGTAGCCAGAATCCGTGGCCGTAGACTCGGGTAGCGTAGGAGATTCCTGAGACGGGTGATGCATGGTGGTGGAAAGCTGAAAAGGGTTCTGGAAGTCGGCAGGTTTGATACTCGGAATCCTTCGGTCGAATACTCCAGTCATAGTTCGAAGCAGCAACGTTAAAGGGAAGTCTGTTTCCACTGAGACGTCTGAAGACTGAGTGAAGACTACACTTGCATTGTGTGATGTGTGCTTTCGCCGACGGGCTCTCTCGAACTGCTGCCAGCTCCACAGCAAAGACCTGGTTAAATCCTAAATTGCGCTCTTACGCACTGCAGGGAGGATCTGGTTCCATTGGCCAAGGCGCGCAGGCAGCATACACCCCAACTCGCTCGACCAGTTTGCCATAGGCGATATACGACTCAAGCTATACTTTGTTGTGTTTTTACTATCAATCAAAATGGGCAATTAAACTGTGTGTCATGTCATCGGTGGACAATTTAACCTCTTAAATTACAGTTTCCAAAACGTCCACATGGATATATTTGTCTATCATGAGCTTCAGTATTAAAACATTAAGACTGTTGGTTGTATTATCTGCCTTTGACAAACGAAACAAAATAAAGAAATGACTACAGTATTTATCTTAATGTTGTTTGGACTGATTGGACAGAAATGAAACTGTTTCGATTGCCTCCAAATAAAATGCAGGTAATGCAACGAAAATATCAAACTAGATTTCTGTTTTACTAGCATATTTATAAATAAATAACCAGTCACTAACATGTGCCATAAAACAAAGTGTTTTTGTTTGTTTTTACTCCATATTGTGAGTCGACAGGCCTATATGTCCAATGTATAAAATATATTTGTTCAGAAGAGTCCTTAGATCATTCATTTGTAGGCCTATGTTCATTTTAACATTACAGCAAGGTCTACATCATAACGATGAACATTTCTGCATCAAATTCATTATTAGACACGTCTCTTACCACGGTGAAACTCTATGGAAAGTACTTTATTAAACTCGATGATTTGTACGTCAACAACAGGCACGTTAAACCTCACCAAAACGCATTGAAACAATACAACATGCATTTACTTAATAAAACGACTCAGCTCTGAAGGGTTTGTGGATGGTGCACGCACCTGAACAACGCGCGTATTGTGGTAAAATGGCGCCGCTCTGTGGTGAATTCCCTTGATGCTTGCAGTAGAATCAGCACCGCCACACGCAACAAGACATTCATTCCTATCATTGTGGGGGCCGGGTATAATTTGTAGCCAGGTACTTAAAGTGTAGGTAGGCTATTGTTGCATACCGTAAGTAATCAATCAATCCAAAATAATGAAGGTTTATTTAATTGTTATAGGTCTATTCATTGGATACCTACAGGCCTATATTACCATGAGGTATATTCTAACAATTTAATTATTTTGTGCATATTACCTAAGAAGTGAATGGGATGAGTCCTCTGAACAGACTAGAATAACTTTTGTGAGAAACAGAAATGCGTCTATCTCTACCCCAACAAATACACACACACTTGGAGAGGCACAGGGTTAGCCACCAGGTAGCAGCACTCCTGGATCGAGAGCAGTTTTTAGGGGTAAAGTGACTTGCTCAAGGGCACAATGGCAGGAGATGGTTCCCAGGATCGGACACAGCAGCCCTCAGCAGTTCCGAGTTTGTCCACAACTTTCCGGATACTGGTCTGCCTCTCTAACCTCTGGCCACATCTTTCCGGATACTGGTCTGCCTCTCTAACCTCTGGCCACATCTTTCCGGATACTGGTCTGCCTCTCTAACCTCTGGCCACATCTTTCTGGATACTGGTCTGCCTCTCTAACCTCTGGCCACATCTTTCTGGATACTGGTCTGCCTCTCTAACCTCTGGCCACATCTTTCTGGATACTGGTCTGCCTCTCTAACCTCTGGCCACATCTTTCCGGATACTGGTCTGCCTCTCTAACCTCTGGCCACATCTTTCTGGATACTGGTCTGCCTCTCTAACCTCTGGCCACATCTTTCCGGATACTGGTCTGCCTCTCTAACCTCTGGCCACATCTTTCCGGATACTGGTCTGCCTCTCTAACCTCTGGCCACATCTTTCTGGATACTGGTCTGCCTCTCTAACCTCTGGCCACATCTTTCCGGATACTGGTCTGCCTCTCTAACCTCTGGCCACATCTTTCTGGATACTGGTCTGCCTCTCTAACCTCTGGCCACATCTTTCCGGATACTGGTCTGCCTCTCTAACCTCTGGCCACATCTTTCTGGATGCTGGTCTGCCTCTCTAACCTCTGGCCACATCTTTCCGGATACTGGTCTGCCTCTCTAACCTCTGGCCACATCTTTCTGGATGCTGGTCTGCCTCTCTAACCTCTGGCCACATCTTTCTGGATGCTGGTCTGCCTCTCTAACCTCTGGCCACATCTTTCCGGATACTGGTCTGCCTCTCTAACCTCTGGCCACATCTTTCCGGATACTGGTCTGCCTCTCTAACCTCTGGCCACATCTTTCCGGATACTGGTCTGCCTCTCTAACCTCTGGCCACATCTTTCCGGATACTGGTCTGCCTCTCTAACCTCTGGCCACATCTTTCCGGATACTGGTCTGCCTCTCTAACCTCTGGCCACATCTTTCCGGATACTGGTCTGCCTCTCTAACCTCTGGCCACATCTTTCTGGATGCTGGTCTGCCTCTCTAACCTCTGGCCACATCTTTCCGGATACTGGTCTGCCTCTCTAACCTCTGGCCACATCTTTCTGGATACTGGTCTGCCTCTCTAACCTCTGGCCACATCTTTCCGGATACTGGTCTGCCTCTCTAACCTCTGGCCACATCTTTCTGGATACTGGTCTGCCTCTCTAACCTCTGGCCACATCTTTCCGGATACTGGTCTGCCTCTCTAACCTCTGGCCACATCTTTCCGGATACTGGTCTGCCTCTCTAACCTCTGGCCACATCTTTCTGGATGCTGGTCTGCCTCTCTAACCTCTGGCCACATCTTTCTGGATGCTGGTCTGCCTCTCTAACCTCTGGCCACATCTTTCCGGATACTGGTCTGCCTCTCTAACCTCTGGCCACATCTTTCCGGATACTGGTCTGCCTCTCTAACCTCTGGCCACATCTTTCCGGATACTGGTCTGCCTCTCTAACCTCTGGCCACATCTTTCCGGATACTGGTCTGCCTCTCTAACCTCTGGCCACATCTTTCTGGATGCTGGTCTGCCTCTCTAACCTCTGGCCACATCTTTCTGGATGCTGGTCTGCCTCTCTAACCTCTGGCCACATCTTTCCGGATACTGGTCTGCCTCTCTAACCTCTGGCCACATCTTTCTGGATGCTGGTCTGCCTCTCTAACCTCTGGCCACATCTTTCTGGATACTGGTCTGCCTCTCTAACCTCTGGCCACATCTTTCTGGATGCTGGTCTGCCTCTCTAACCTCTGGCCACATCTTTCCGGATACTGGTCTGCCTCTAACCTCTGGCCACATCTTTCCGGATACTGGTCTGCCTCTCTAACCTCTGGCCACATCTTTCCGGATACTGGTCTGCCTCTCTAACCTCTGGCCACATCTTTCCGGATACTGGTCTGCCTCTCTAACCTCTGGCCACATCTTTCTGGATACTGGTCTGCCTCTCTAACCTCTGGCCACATCTTTCTGGATGCTGGTCTGCCTCTCTAACCTCTGGCCACATCTTTCTGGATGCTGGTCTGCCTCTCTAACCTCTGGCCACATCTTTCTGGATGCTGGTCTGCCTCTCTAACCTCTGGCCACATCTTTCTGGATGCTGGTCTGCCTCTCTAACTTCTGGCCACATCTTTCCTGTTTCAGGTCGACCTACAAGCGGAATTCAAGTGGAAGTACATTTTTAATAGGGAGTTGGCTGGGTCCATAAACTCAGTATAGCATGTTAGTCGAACCAAAATCTGGGCAGAGGAGGAGAAAGATGCATATGACAAGTCTCCTCTCGATGCCAGTTTGCTAATCATTTTCCCATTAGACAGCTTTGCAAGCATTATAATGTCAAAATAGATTAGTTACCCACCACATATGGAGTTTCGCTGAGCAACGATATTAATTTACTGCGGTCACGTCTAGTATGTACTTCCAAAAAAGGTCTGAATAAAAATTCACAAACAACCAAAGAAATTGTCTGGAAATAATCTGTATTGTTGTGCATTCCCAAATCCACATTTTAGGCACCTCCAATAAAACCACTCATTACTGCCACCCACAGGTCGGCTGATACAGTATCCCGAAACATCATTGATTTTATTGCTTACAACAGTGTATGAATGTCATGTCAACCATTTGTTTCACACACGCTACACGGAGCGCAATAATATTGCAATAATAAATATTATTTTTTGTAAGTAGATTAAGTAGACCATATAGGGTATTTTTGGTATTTGGTATTTTATTAGGATCCCCACTAGCTGTTGCAAAAGCAGCAGCTACTCTTCCTGGGGTCCACACAAAACATGAAACATGACATAATACAGAATATTAATAGGCAAGAACAGCTCAAGAACAGAACTACATACATTTTTTGAATGACGTTTTTAGAGTGATCTTTTTGAAGAAGCGGATTTGGAGCATGCAAAAAAATGCACATTATTTCCAAATAATATATTTTTTCAGTTGCTTTTTTTGGAAGTACATACCGGGCTTGATGGCAGTAAATGAAGATAGTTGCTCAACGACACTCCATATTTGGTTATATAAACAAACATATTTTGACATTATAAATGATTGCAATACAACCTACTTTACCTACTGAATCTACTGTATCTAACTACTTTAGCAACCTACTGTATCTACCACACCTACTGTACCTACTGTATCTATTGTACCTTCCTACTTTATCTACCTAATGTGTCTACTGTACCTACTACATCTACTGTATCTATTGTACCTACTTCACCTACTGTATCTACCTACTTTAGCATCCTACTGTACCTACTGTATCTACTCCACCTACTGTACATACTACATCTACTGTATCTACCTCCCCTACTGTACCGACTGTATCTACTTAACCTACTGTATCCACTGTACATATTGTATCTACTTAACCTACTGCATCTACTGTACCTAATGTATCTACTTCACCTACGGTATCTATGTACTGTATCTACTGCTTCTACTGTACCTACTGTATCTACCTACATTCCCTACCCTACCTCCTTAAACTACTGTAGCTAATGTATCTACCTAATGTACCTACTGTATCTATCTACTGTACCTACTGTATCTACCCACTGTACCTACTGTATCTACCCACTGTACCTACCAATTGTATCTACCTACTGTACCTACCCACCCTACCTACTGCATCTACTTCACCTACTATCTACTTACTGTACCTACTGTATCACCTACTGCATATCCTGTACCGAATGTATCTACCTACTTCCCCTACTGTGCCTACTTAACCTACTGTACCTAGTGTACCGGCTGTACCTACTTACTGAACCTATTGTATCTACCTACTGTACCTAGTGTATCTATCTACTATCTACTGTATCTACTTCACCAACAGTATCTACCAACTGTAGTTACTATATCTACCTACTGTTCCTACTGTATCTACCTACCTCCCCTACTGTAGCTACTGTACCTGCTGTATCTACTTACCCCCCTACTGTATCTACCTACTGTATCTACTTCACCAACAGTATCTACCAACTGTACATACGGTACCTGCTGCACCTTCCTACTGTAATAATGTACCTACTGTATATACCTACTTCCCCTACTGTAGTTACTGTACCGACTGACTTCCCCTACTGTACCCATTTTAGCTACTGTATCTACTTACCCCCCTACTGTACCTACTGTTACTACCTACTTCCCCTACTGTATCAACAGTACCTACCGACTGTATATATACTGTACCTACTGTATCTACATACTGTATATATCTACTGTACCTACTGTATGTACCTATGGTCCTTACTGTACTGTACATACTTATCATACTTTACCCACTGTACCTACCAACTGTATCTACTATACCTACTGTTTCTACATACTGTACCCACTGTACCTACCTACTGTATATATCTACTGTACCTACTGTATGTACCTAAGTCCCTTACTGTACTGTACATACTTATCCTACTTTACCCACTGTACCTACCAACTGTATCTACTGTACCTACTGTATCTACATACTGTACCCACTGTACCTACCTACTGTATATATCTACTGTACCTACTGTATGTACCTATGTCCCTTACTGTACTGTACATACTTATCCTACTTTACCCACTGTACCTACCAACTGTATCTACTGTACCTACTGTATCTACATACTGTACCCACTGTACCAACCTACTGTATATATCTACTGTACCTACTGTATCTACCTACTTCCCCTACTGTATCTACTGTACCTACTGTATATATCTAATGTGCCTACTGTACCTACTGTATCTACTTACTTCCCCTACTGTAGTTACTGTAGCTACTTACCCCCTACTGTATCTACTTTCCCCTACTGTACCTACTGTTTCTACTTACCCCCCTACTGTATCTACCTCCCCCTACTGTACCTACCTACTGCCCCTACTGTACTTACTGTATCTACCTACTGTATATACTGTACCCACTGTATCTAAATACTGTTTCTACCTACTGCCCTACTGTACCTACTGTATGTACCTACCTCCCCCTACTGTACTGTACAGTTGTGGCCAAAAGCTTTGAGAATGACACAAATATACATTTTCACAAAGTCTTCTGCCTCAGCGTCGTTAAATATTTTTGTCAGATGTTACTATGGAATACTGAAGTGTAATTACAAGCATTTCATGAGTGTCAAAGGCTTTTATTGACAATTACATGAAGTTGATGCAAAGAGTCAATATTTGCAGTGTTGACCCTTCTTTTTCAAGACCTCTGCAATCTGCCCTGTCATGCTGTCAATTAACTTCTGGGCCACATCTTGACTGATGGCAGCCCATTCTTGCATAATCAATGCTTGGAGTTTGTCAGAATTTGTGGGTTTTTGTTTGTCCACCCGCCTATTGAGGATTTACCACAATTTCTCAATGGGATTAAGGTCTGGGGAGTTTCCTGGCCATGGACCCAAAATATCGATGTTTTGTTCCCCGAGCCACTTAGTTATCACTTTTGCCTTATGGCAAGGTGCTCCATCATGCTGGAAAAGGCATTGTTTGTCACCAAACTGTTCCTGGATGGTTGGGAAAAGTTGCTCTCGGAGGATGTGTTGGTACCATTCTTTATTCATGGCTGTGTTCTTAGGAAACATTGTGAGTGAGCCCACTCTCTTGGCTGAGAAGCAACCGCACACATGAATGGTCTCAGGATGCTTTACTTTTGGCATGACACAGGACTGACGGTAGCGCTCACTTTGTCTTCTCCGGACAAGCTTTTTTCCGGATGCCCCAAACAATCGGAAAGGGGATTGATCAGAGAAAATTACTTTACCCCAGTCCTCAGCAGTCCAATCCTGTACCTTTTGCAAATATCAGTCTGTCCCTGATGTTTTTTCTGGAGAGAAGTGGCATCTTTGCTGCCCTTCTTGACAACAGGCCATCCTCCAAAAGTCTTCGCCTCACTGTGCGTGCAGATGCACTCACACCTGCCTGCTGCCATTTCTGAGCAAGCTCTGTACTGGTGGTGCCCCGATCCAGCAGCGGAATCAACTTTAGGAGATGGTCCTGGCGATTGCTGGACTTTCTAGGGCGCCCTGATTCCTTCTTCACAACAATTGAACCGCTCTCCTTGAAGTTCTTGATGATCCGATAAATGGTTGATTTAGGTGCAATCTTACTGGCAGCAATATCCTTGCCTGTGAAGCCCTTTTTGTGCAAAGCAATGATGATGGCAAGTGTTTCCTTGCAGGTAACCATGGTTGACAGAGGAAGAACAATGATTTAAATCACCACCCTCCTTTTGAAGCTTCCAGTCTGTTATTCAAACTCAATCAGCATGACAGAGTGATCTCCAGCCTTGTCCTAGTCAACACTCACACATGTGTTAACGAGAGAATCACTGACATGATGTCAGCTCGTCCTTTTGTGGCAGGGCTGAAATGCAGTGGAAATGTTTTTTTGGGATTCAATTGCATGGCAAAGAGGTACTTTGCAAATAAGTGCAATTAACCTGATCACTCTTCATAACATTCTGTAGTATATGCAAATTGCCATCATACGAACTGAGGCAGCAGACTTTGTGAAAATTAATATTTGTGTCATTCTCAAAACTTTTGGCCACGACTGTACATACTTCTCTTACTGTACCCGCTGTGCCTACCTACTGTAATAATGTACCTGCTGTACCTACTGTATTTATCTACTGTACCTATTGTATCTACCTACTTCATTTATTTACTACACCTACTGTCTCTACCCACTGTAATAACCTACTGTACCTCCCTACTGTATCTATATACTGTACCTACCTACTGTACCTACTTCCCCTACTGTACCTACCTGCCTTACCTACCTTCCTACCTTGCATACCTAGCCTGCCTTCCTTGTCTACCTACCTGCCCTGCTGACCTGTGTGTACAGTAGGCCAGCCTACTAGCTACAAACATCAATACAAAATCATCCATCCAATATGAATAATTAATGTATTAAAACCTCTTAAGGATCTTCCCCCTTTTCCCCCCAATTTTCGACTAAAATGACATACCCAAGTCTAACTGCCTGTAGCTCAGGCCCTGAAGCAAGGATATGCATATTCTTGGTACCATTTGAAAGGAAACACTTTGAAATTTGTGGAAATGTGAAAGGAATGTAGGAGAATATAACGCATTAGATCTGGAAAAAGGTAATACAAAGAAAAAATCAACCGTTTACATTTTCTTTTGTCCCATCATCTTTGAGAAAGGCCATAATGTATTATTCCAGTGCAGTTACAATTTAGATTCTGGCCACTGGATGGCAGCAGTGTATGTGCAAAGTTTTAGACTGATACAATGAACTATTGTATTTCTGTTCAAACTTTTGTATCAAGACTGCCCAAATGTGCCTAATTTGTTTATTAATAACTTTTCATGTTCAAAACTGTGCACTTTCCTCAAACAAGAGCATGGTATTATTTCACTGTAATAGCTACTGCAAATTTGACAGTGCAGTTAGATTAACAAGAATTTAAACTTTCTGCCAAAATCTGATCTAAGTACTGGGAAATGTTCTTGTTACTTACAACCTCATGCTAATCGCATTAGCCTACGTTAGCTCAACCGTCCCGCAGGGGACCAACTCCTGAATACGTTTTTTAAACTAAATGGCAGCCATTCGGTGATTGTGGATCTTCATGGTAGTTTTCAGGTCTTTTGTATAATGTACGAGATTGGTTTATCAGTGATCTTTTTTTTCAAATACAACATACCCGGAAATGACAGCTGTTTCTTCTTCCTGTGAATGGTATTAGCCAGTGGTCAAATTGAGTAAAAGAAATGTACATTTGGTTGGTAACGTTACAACTCATTTGTTGTCGCACGGTGTTAACATGGCTTGAATTAAATACATTTAATGCATTTAGGTTGATCCATCTTCCCCTGGATTTCGACAAGTTGTAAAATAAAGACGTCCTTGGAAAGAGCGCGCGCGGATAATTGCGGGCTGTGCGTGTGACATCACACATATCCATTACTAGCTCTTCTCCGCATTGCTCGGGTTTGTATTTAGGGGGATGGGGCCGTGCAGAGGATGATAGAGCTCTCATGGTGTTGTACTTTACTTCTTGGCTAAATCCTTCCACTTCCTAACCGAGCCACCCACATTGTTTTATATATAGTACCAATTCACGTATGTATTTTGGCGACGTTTGACCGGAGAAAAGTGGAGTATCCGTACGACCACCGCTGAAAAACTACAAAATGTATTCTAGTGGAGCTGCTGGAGGTAAATTGTGCATTGCTAGTTAGCAAGACGGCTAACTATAAGGGTGCTGATTTGTATGTCGTTGGTATCTTCAATCATTTGCATGATGGTTTGTTTTCATTTTGTAACATTGTTTCGCCAACCTCAATATAATTTCAGAATAACATTTCGTCCTAGTTAGCTAGATCTTGTTAGCAATCATTGCCACCGTTTTCCCGGCCTGTTGTTACTGTAGCTTTTAGCTATGCACGTTGACCTGGCTAATGATAGCTGGAAGTCGATTAACTTGTTGTTCAAGTCCAATCCTAAAGTAATATTAATTTGGGCAAATTAGCGAACAATTACTTTGAACAAGTTCTAGAAAGAATTTGACCATCAAATAGTTGGTCTTAAGTAGCCATCTTGCTAGCTAACGTTAGCTAGCTCAGATGAACACATTGTTTGCTAGCTAGCTAGGTTAGTCATCTCCCCTTAGCCAACCGTGGCTTGGTAACATTTTCAAATGTTAGCTAGCTAGCTGGTTTGCATGCTGACCAGCTAACACTATTTAGCTACTTTTTAGTCATTGCTTCTTGTGACTAGTTATATTTTCGAGGCTGTTTGAAAAAAAGTTATTCTCTATCCTCTTGTTTAACTAGTTAACGTTACTATTATGGGGACCAGTCAACTTGCTATGAATTGAGCAAACATCGTTAATTTAGTTATGCATCCTTTGCTAAGTTATTGTTAGTGAGTTGAAATTGGTAATGAGTTGAAACTAGCTATTAGTGAGTTGAAACTAGCTAATAGATTATCCTAGTAGTAGCATATTGTTCATTCATCCTAGGTTTTTCAAAGTGGAGCAAGTTTGGGTGAATTTAAAATGGACTAGAAAATAAAATTGCACCACTGATATGCCTCTTTTTTTGGTTGATTATGTCCTACCCTCCACTTATTGAGAATGATAGTGACAAGTTTCAAGAAGATGAGTGGTTTAGGAGTGGCCAGACTTCCAGATTGCTTGTGTGTGCTTGTTGATAAGGGAGCAGAAAAATCGCCCAGCAGTTGTAGCTACATGACCCTGTTCTAAGGCTGATAAGAGGGCAAGGCATTTAGAAATAGTTAGCTAACTATGCAGGAATAAAGTATAGGGAATAAAAATGTACATGAAGAATGACGTGACATGGTTTCCTTTGGGCATTTTCAAAAGGAGTAATATCTAAGAATATTACAAAACATTTTGATCCATTCAGCCTTCATTTGACTCATTGTGAGACATGTCAATTGACCACCCTTTTCTTCTATAGCTGCTGAGATGCTTGAACCACCTCACTCCTCGGGGTCAATTGGCTCTGGTAAGCTTCTTTCACACCAGTATAAGTCTAGCACTATGTTTGTACCGCCAGCCCACTATACCCAATAGCATACATTTTGTTTTCTCCTGTCCCACGGACTGCTGTAATTTAAATGTCTTGATTCTGCCATGCAAATACGGCAGGTATAATTGTAGGAATCAATTGGATGAAAAGTGTTTACCAGCTAGAAAGAACAGTAGACTGCACTGAAGCACTAGGCATATATTTTCCAATGCACTGATTTGCATCTTACAATATATCCTGAATATCAGACCCCTGAAATCCCCTCTTCTACTAGATATTACAGCAGATATTCAGACATTCTGATTTGAAATGGAGATAAATCCTATACTAGTTCACTCTTCATAGAGGCTTAGCTAGCTGAGAGAACAAATATCCACTGGGAAAAGTCAGCACAAGGAAAGACTGCATTTTTCTGATAAACTTTCCTGGTATTTTTCCCTGCCACATTAACAATGTCTTAATCATGCGTTAAGACTCACAAGGACATTCCACTTGTTCTCTTCAGTGACTTATTGGACATGACAGTTTGTACTTTATAGCTAGCTAGTGTGCATTGTTAAAGTCAAAAGGGAGTTATGGGGATTCAAAGAGCTGGAGAACAGAGATAAGATGTCAAAAGGGAGTATGTTCAGACATGTTCCTCCATGACCTCAAGGCCTCAGACCAAAGATGCCTGTTCGCAGAACGAACAGTCAGACTCGGCCAGGGCTCACCAACCAAATAGTTCAAGCATGGCAGCAAAATGTATTGATCATATATTCACATTCTAGAAAATAATATTTCACTTTCAAGTGTGAAAGAACAATCTTGTGAGTTACCCTAATATAACCTGGTCCCAGGTCTGTTTGTTGTCTTTCCAACCCATGACCATGATCATAGGAGTTGGTAAAACTTCTCAAAGTTCTGGGACCAGGCTAAACAACCTGTTTTGTATGTGCAGTTATTAACTTGTTTCTTTGTTTGCTTCCTACCCCTGACCCCTCTGATCCAGATCCCCCGTCTCCCCCAGTGCCAGAGTATGTGTTCAAACCCCCCTCGCGGCCAGACTTTGGCACCATGGGCAGGACAATCAAACTGCAGGCCAACTTCTTTGAGATGGAGATCCCCAAACTGGAGGTCTACCACTACGACATTGACATCAAGCCAGAGAAATGCCCCAGAAGGGTCAACCGGTATGGAGCTGTTTTAATTGGTTTACAGGCTTTCACCTGAGCGAAATAACTACGTTAATGACGTTTTGTACTGTATTGATAAAGTCTAACACGCTCCATTTGTGTTCTCAGGGAAATTGTGGAGCACATGGTACAGCACTTTAAAACGCAGATCTTTGGGGATCGAAAGCCAGTGTATGACGGGAGGAAGAATCTCTACACAGCCACGCCCTTACCTATAGGCAGGGAAAAAGTAAGTCTCCCCGTCTGACCAGAGGTGTCTGTTATGTGGAGGCCCCTATGTTTTGGGACAGCTGTGATTACACGCAATGTGATATTATGTACACTCAGTGGCCAGTTTATTAGGCACACCTATCTAGTACTGTGTCACAACCCCTTTTGCCTCCAGAACAGCACAAATTCTTCGGGGCATGGAAACCATTTGCCACACATTACACCACCAGCCTGTACCATTGACACCAGGCAGGATGGGGCCATGGATTCATGCTGCTTATGCCAAATCCTGACTCTGCCATCAGCATAACGTAACAGGAATCGGGATTCATCGGATCAGGCAATGTGTATTCACTCAATTGTCCAGTTTTGGCTATCGCGTGCCAACTGGAGCCACTTCCCCTTGTTTTTAACTGATAGGAGTAGAACCCGGTGTGGTTGTCTGCTGCAATAGCCCATCCATGACAAGGACTGGTGAGTTGTGTGCTTTGAGATGTGGCCCGCCTGTATGATTCTTGCCATTCTTCAACCTCTCATCAGTTAGTTGTTTACGCCCACAGGACTGCTGCTGACTGGATGTTTTTTTGTTTGTCGCACCACTATCGTGCGCAAAAAGGGAGCCGGCCAGCTTCTGCGACCCGAACTGGCGTACCTGGTACCAATGATCATACCACGCTCAGTCTCTTGTCACTCGATTGGCCCATTCTAACGTTTAATCGTACAGTAAAAGGATGCCTGTTTGCTGGCTTTATATAGCAAGCCGTGGCCACGTGACTTGTCTGTAGAAGCAAACCGTTTTCGTGAACTTGGTGGTGTACCTAAATAAACAGGCCTCTGAGTGTAAATTACATCCATAATATTGGTTTCCATCTTGTGTATAGACTACTTTTCACACATCTTGGGGTATATAGTAACGTCAAAGTATTTGCCCCCTTCCTGATGTTCTCTATTTTTGATACTGAATGTTATCAGATCTTCAACTGAAACCTAAATATCAGATAAAGGGAATCTGAGTGAACAAGTAACACAATTACATGTTTATTTCATAAATAAAGTTATGCAACACGCAATGCCCCAGTGTAAAAAATTAATGGCCCCCTTACACTCAATAACTGGTTGTGCAACCTTTAGTTGCAATGACTCCAACCAAATGCTTCCTGTAGTTGTTAATCAGTTTCTCACATCACTGGAGGAATTTTGGCCTAGTCTTGTATGCAGAACTGCTTTAACTCCGCAACCTTCGTGGGTTTTCAAGCATGAAATGCTTGTTTCAAGTTATGCCACATCTCAATTGGGATTAGGTCTGGACTTTGACTAGAACATCTCAACATTTCAAATTTGTTGCTTTTGAATAATTTTCATATTGAGATGATTGAGTGTTGGATGATTTGTATTGCTGCATAACCCAGCTGCACTTCAGCTCACAGATGGATGGCCTAACTTTCTCCTGTAGAGTTTTCGGATGCAGCCTATTTTAAACCCACCAGAACACCTGTGTCCCCAAACAGGTGGAGCTGGAGGTGACCATCCCAGGCGAGGGGAAAGACCGGAACTTCAAAGTGGCCATAAAGTGGGTGTCCTGCGTCAGTCTGCAAACTCTTCAAGAAGCCCTGTCTGGACGACTGCCAAACATCCCCTTTGAGACCATCCAGGCCCTGGATGTGGTCATGAGACATTTGCCCTCTATGAGGTCAGTGTTTTCCCCTTTAGAACAATCAGTATAATTTTGGTATGTAATATTGGTATTTAATGGTGGTATTTAGTTACAGCACATACATAGTTATCAAACAAATGTTCTCGTGCAAATAGACTTGATCAAACCAGTAAATGGGTCCATACACCTAATATGTCCCTCTATCCCAAGACGTTTCTTCTATCTTTCCTTCAAACATGGTCACAAATTCACAAATCGCAGTTTTCTTTGTTCCCACCAAAGCCTTACAATCCCCATTCACTTCTAGTATTTCTCTCTGTGGGTTATGCAAATTCCTCTCTCCTTGTCTATTTGTAAAGCCAATTTCAGTTGATATATTAATCACATTTTCCTCCCACCCTCTTCCAACAGGTACACCCCCGTTGGACGTTCTTTCTTCACCCCTTCAGAGGGATGCTCCAACCCCCTGGGCGGGGGCAGGGAGGTCTGGTTTGGGTTCCACCAATCGGTTAGGCCTTCCCTGTGGAAGATGATGCTAAACATTGACGGTAGGTTTCACTCTGCATATGGCTGTAAGGAATGTATCATTTGGAACACAACCAAAGTGTCAGACTAGAGTATGTCTCTGTGTGTGACTGGAAGGAGGATAGTACTGGGAATCTCATTCCATGGTAGGTTTCAGTCAGTAAATAAGTGACATTGATTAAGCTCTCCCTAAAGTGCTTTTGTAGTGATGCCATTGGTCCTAAAAGTGTAAACCCACTGTTAAAATGAGTGCAACTTACCATAATGGCAAGTTACAGTATGTATCTGGAAGGAGGATAGGGCTGAATCTGTGCTGTGCTTGGTGTTTTGTTTTTGCAGTGTCGGCCACTGCCTTCTACAAGGCCCAGCCTGTGATTGAGTTCATGTGTGAGGTTTTGGATTTCAAAAGTATCGAAGAACAACAGAAACCCTTAACCGACTCCCAGAGAGTAAAGTTTACCAAGGAAATCAAAGGTAATCATTCATTACCAGGTAATCAATAGTTGCGTTGGGTTGGTTGTTTTGTCTGTCTGAGTGGAAATATTTGAAAATACTTATATCCCAAAATTCTGTACTATAACATATACATGTTGCTATGATGCATGCATCTTTGTGTATTGACTTAAAATCTTAATCTGACTTTAAATCAGAGTAGAATGTGATAAAATAGGAAACTGTTGTTGTCCACAGAATATGTGAATCTGACCATTGTCTTGTTGTGATTCTCAGGTCTGAAGGTTGAGATCACTCACTGTGGTCAGATGAAACGGAAGTACAGAGTATGTAATGTTACCAGAAGACCGGCCAGCCACCAGACGTAAGAACACCCTAAAATATTCACAACAGCCTCAATTCCTTTAGTTTCCAGTGATGTAAACATGACTGGTTTGTTTAGGGATGTGATAGAAACAAACCTAATATTAACATGTTTTACACCATTAATGCGCATGTTAGGAGCAGATCCCAATCAAGTTAAACAGAAATCCCCACTTGGTCTTGGATTTCTTTGAAAATCCATTTAACCTTTTTTCTTTTTGGTTCGCTCATCTGTTTGACCTCAGGTTTCCACTGCAGCAGGAGAATGGCCAGACCATAGAATGCACAGTAGCGCAATATTTCAAAGACAAGTACAAACTCATACTGCGCTACCCCCACCTCCCCTGTCTACAGGTCGGACAGGAGCAGAAACACACCTACCTCCCCCTCGAGGTCAGTCGGCAGTCTCCCCTTACAACTTGTTGATGGTTTACTGCTGGGTCTAAGTTGTTACAAAGAATGAGGACCCGGGTGGTATTACAGAATCCCTGCTTTACCATTACTTAAACAGACGATGCACAAGAGTATGTTTTAGTAATTTAGCAGACACTCTTATCCAGAGCGACTTACAGTAGTGAGTGCGTACGTTTTCGTATTGGTCCCCCGTGAGAATCGAACCCACGACCCTGGCATTGCAAGCGCCATGCTCTACCAACTGAGCCACACGGGACATCATTGTGTCAGGTAGCTCAGTGTTTTAAAACCTGCCACACTTCCTTTGAATCAGCTGTTTTTTCCTAGGAGAAAAGACATGCACACATTTAAACATGATCTGCTTCTCATCCTTTTATCTAGAAAATGCATTGAACAAATAGGTTTTCAGCCACTTTACACATTTATAAATGTAATTTGCCTGATGTGTGAGTGGAGGAGTCTCATTTCATACAAGCGCATTTGTTTCCTCTCCTTTATCTTTGGCCCCTTTCAAAAGGAGGCAAGGAGAGAACTGAGGATTTAGCTTAACCAATTGACAATCTCCATATGCAAGACTATTCGTGATGCGTCCCTGGGGTTAGTAATAAAGCTGTGTTGCAATGTATGTGTCTAGGTCTGTAACATAGTGGCTGGCCAGCGGTGCATCAAGAAGCTGACCGACAATCAAACATCCACTATGATCCGTGCCACAGCCCGATCGGCACCTGACCGTCAGGAAGAGATCAGCAAACTGGTAAAGAGACTTAACTGGCTTGGGAGAGTAAACTCAAGCACAGTGTGTCTTGAAAGCTACTTTTATGAACTTGAAATGATCTATTAGGATGTACATTGACTCTGAACGGCTGTGATTTAACTATTGATGGCCTGACCATATGTGAATGTTTTCATTCAGGCCGTGTGTGTGTGTGTGTGTATAAAAAGCACTTGTAAAAGCACTTAATTATTTATTATATTTTGGCAGACTTTTGCTTCACTACATTCCTAAAGAAAATACTCCATACATTTTCCCTGACACCCAAAAGTACTCACACTTTGACAGGAAAATGGTCCAATTGACACACTTATCAAGAGAAGATCCTTGGTTATCTACTGCCTCAAGAACTGGAGGACTCACTAAACACGTGCTTCATTTGTAAATTATGTCTGAGTGTTGGTGTGCCCCTAGCTATCTGCCAATAAATGTAAAAAATAAATTGTGCATTTTAGCAATTCCATTTACTTTTGATACTTAGGTAAATTTAAAACCAAATACTTTTAGGCTTTTACTCATGTAGTATTTTACTGGATGACTTTTGAGTCATTTTCTATTTGAGTACTTTCTCCACAACTGTATATAAACACTCTGAATTATTACCACTAAACCTTTTTCTCTCTTTTCAGATGAGAAGTGCCAACTTTAACAATGATCCTTACGTGCGTGAGTTTGGGGTGATGGTGAGGGATGAGATGACCGAGGTGAACGGCAGAGTCCTCCAGGCCCCATCCATCCTCTACGGAGGGCGGGTAGGTTTCTCTTATTTAAGATGGGTTGGGTTAATCCTGGTGCTGGGAACCCAAAGGGGTACACATGATTGTTTTTGTACTAACAAGTACACAACTGATTCAAATGATCAACTAATCACTAAGCTTTTAATCAGGTGTGTAGTGCTAAGGCAAAAACCTGACATTATAAAAACTGTACTGATGAACAACAGTTCTTTACGTATATTATTATGTAAACTTAGATCACTCCAAATAACTAAGTTATGTCACTTGTATTTTGAATCAGCCCTCTAATGTGAAACATCCCATTTAAGCCCGGTGTACACAACCCAATTTTGGCCCTGATTTTTAGCTGTCCCAGCGACAAAATCCCCATGTCGTTGCCTACTCGGTGTGTGTCACAACGCAGATTTAATGTGACTACCACTAGTATGCGTCTGTACTTGCCTTTAGCCAAAGTGTCAGTTACAGCTCTGAAGTGCACAAGCAATGTTATTTAAATTCAAATGATGACGAGACATTTCAACTCTGTATGGCAAGTGTGAATGTCTGACTCAAAAAGTTTGAGGCTGCTTTGAGCCACAGCACGTTGGAGCTACGTTTAATCTAATCACATTGTTTTGGCAAGACATCGTGATATCAAATCCTCACCGACCAAGTGAAGTCTTGCAGGATGACCTCAGTCTGTGCCACATCACTTAGTATTGCACCACTATGTTGGCAACACAAACAAAAACTACAAACTATGTTAAAAACTAAAAACTATGTTAGGATTTTGACTCATGTAGTGTACAGCTGGCTTAATTTGTCCCATTCAGACAACTATTTGTCTCTGACCCTTATCTCGTCTTCCTTTTACTCAAGCAGAATAAAGCAATAGCAACTCCCATCCAGGGAGTGTGGGACATGAGGAACAAGCAGTTCCACACTGGCATAGAGATCAAGGTGTGGGCCATCGCCTGCTTCGCCCCACAGAGACAGTGTACTGAACTCCTGCTTAAGTAAGAACTGCTGCTGCCAGGAGCCCTTAGGAGCCCCAATAACCCTCGTGGGGGGGGTGTTTATAATTGGGATGTTTTTAAGTTAAAGTATTTTTGAAGCTTTCTTCTGTGTTAGCCTGCTTATGATTTCAATCTACACAATATTTTTGGAATCCAATAAAGAGAGGACACTTGTATTGTGTTTTTGTACCTTCTAACCTGTTTCTCTCGCAGGGCGTTCACAGACCAGCTGCGTAAGATCTCTCGCGACGCGGGATGCCCATCCAGGGCCAACCCTGTTTCTGTAAGTACGCTCAGGGGGCGGACAGCGTGGAGCCCATGTTCAAACACCTGAAGTACACCTACCAGGGCCTGCAGCTGGTGGTGGTCATCCTGCCTGGGAAGACACCCGTCTATGGTGAGGAAACTGGAAACTATACTGTACAAAAATATAAACGCAACCATTTTCACGGTACAGTTCATATGAGGAAATCAGTCAATTTAAATAATTAATTAGGCCCTAATCTATGGATTTCACATGACTAGGAATACAGATTTGCACATGTTGGTCACAGATACCTTTAAAAAAATGCATCTCTGAAATGCAATTTTGTTCATTGTCTACAGTTAATGCTTGCCCATACCATAACCCCACTACCACCATGGGGCACTTTGTTCACAATGTTGACATCAGCAAAACGCTCGTTGTTGCCCCCCCCCCCCACACACGGTCTGCGGTTGTGAGTACGTACTGCCAAATTCTCAAAAACGACGGGGGTGGCTTATGGTAGAGAAATAAACATTGAGTTATCTGGCAACAGCTCAGGTGGACATTCCTGCAGTCAACATGCCAATGGCATGCTCCCTCAACTTGAGACAACTGGCATTGTTATGTGACACAACTGCACATTTTAGTGGCCTTCTATTGTCCCCAGCACAAGCTGCACCTGTGTAAGGATCATTTTTAATCACCTTGATATATCACACCTGTCAGGTGGATGGATTATCTAGGCAAAGGAGAAATGATCATTAACAGATGTAAAAAAATATTTGTGGCCAAAATTTGAGATAAATAAGCTTTTTTGTTCTGGGATCATTTCAGCTCATGAGACATGGGCCAAAATTTCACATTTTGTGTTGTATATGTTCCTAAGTTAATGAATGTCACTGTTTATAACTGCCTCTAAATCCTATTGGTTCAGTTAGTGCTGTGCTCTATATGCTGTTCTGGATTATTTAGTGGATTATATGTTCAACTGTATGAAAGCAAATTTCACATTATCTTTCTACCTTACACTTTGACATTTTAGTCATTTAGCAGGCACTCTTATCCAAAGTGACTTAAATTAGTGCATTCATAAACCAATTCAGAATTCATTGCGAAACACAAACTAGCTGTATGTCTCTCCTGTTGTGCTGACATAGCCTTTCTCCCTCCCCTGCTTCTCTGTGGGCTAGCTGAGGTGAAGCGTGTTGGTGACACGGTGCTGGGCATGGCCACCCAGTGTGTCCAGGTCAAGAATGTTCAGAAAACCACTCCCCAGACCCTCTCTAACCTCTGCCTGAAGATCAACGTCAAGCTGGGCGGGGTCAACAACATCCTCCTCCCACAGGGCAGGTCAGTGCAGAACCTCTCATTGTCATCGCTATGAATACTTGCTGGTTTACTGTTAATGTCTAACAGTATTGTACTCTGCATTCGGTTAAAATGTATAAACCTGGGCCTCCCGGGTGGTGCAGTGGTCTAGGGCACTGCAGTGCTAGCTGTGCCACCAAAGAATCTGGGTACGCGCCCAGGCTCTGTCACAGCTGGCCGCGACCAGCAGGTCCGTGGGGCGACGCACAATTGGCCTAGCGTCGTCCGGGTTAGGGAGGGTTTGGCCGGTAGGGATATCCTTGTCTCATCGCGCACTAGCGACTCCCGGGCGCAGTGCACGCTAACCAGGTCGCCAGGTGCACGGTGTTTCCTCCGACACATTGGTACGGCTGGCTTCCGGGTTGGATGCGCGCTGTGTTAAGCCGTGCGGCTTGGTTGGGTTTCGGAGGACGCATGGCTTTCGACCTTCGTCTCTCCCGAGCCCGTACGGGGGTTGTAGTGATGAGACAAATGGTAACTAGAGACGGATAGTAACTACTGACAATTGGATACCAGTCTACTCATTCCACACGCTGTAAGTGAAAAGTCAAGTCAGTCTCATCCAGCCATCCATGTATATGTCAGTTCTTCTGTTCATACGTCTTCTCTGTGATGGTGGCTCTGGTTAATCTTGTGAGTGTCTGTTCTTCCCAGGCCCCTGGTGTTCCTGCAGCCAGTCATCTTCCTGGGTGCTGATGTCACTCACCCTCCTGCTGGAGATGGGAAGAAACCCTCCATCGCTGCAGTAAGTCAGACAGAGCAGATGCTCCACAGGACCTTGTCACCTACCAGGGACTGTAGGGGTGCATCTCAATAGTCTACAGTAGTCTATTTTACCCACAGAACCATGTTTCTGCTAGGGAGTAGGGGTGCAATAGTCTACAGTGGGGGGAAACTGAGGGAATCAATAGCCTACCACTCCACCTTGCTCACTGACCAGCTTTGACCTGACTTTCAAAACAGCCAAAAAATACATTATCTTAAGTGTGCTCTGTGCTTCCTCTGGGATGCGCTTCCTTCTGATGAATCTCATGACCTATCCATCTACATCTGACCTATCCCTCTAGTGAAAATCCTGATGTGTATGTTTGTATATTGTCCTGATCACATCCCTGTTCCTCTTTTCTAGGTGGTGGGGAGCATGGACGCCCACCCCAGCCGCTACTGTGCCACAGTGCGGGTGCAGCAGCATCGCCAGGATATCATCCAGGACCTGGCCACAATGGTCAGAGAGCTGCTCATCCAGTTCTATAAATCCACCCGCTTCAAGCCCACCCGGATAATCTACTACCGCGACGGCATATCTGAGGGCCAGTTCAACCAGGTTAGACTTGAGGTAGACTTGAGGAAATAGGATTTCAATTCAATTGCATGATCTGTAATTGTACTGTACTGGTTGTGAGTAAAGGATTTTCTGCCATTTTGTTTTTGTTTTTTTGTTTTCTGTTTCTATTGGTTACTGTCCCAATTTACTTCTGAATGCCTAGTCTTTGTTTTACTGAGATCATATCAGGTATTTCAGATTTATAAAACGTTTTAACCAAAAAGAAAGTTAAAACGTTTATTTTTATCCCAGCTGTGTTTGTGTTTCTGTTTCTATTAGAACCGTTCCAATTCTGAATTGCCCTCTATCATTTCTCCCCTGATTTGTATTGTGACGTGTGGGAGTTACTGTTTATAAACTGTAGCTGTCGTTTTGGGTTTTGTCCAGGTGCTCCAACATGAGTTACTGGCAATCCGTGAGGCCTGCATCAAACTGGAGAAGGACTACCAGCCCGGTATCACCTTCGTGGTGGTGCAGAAGAGACACCACACTCGACTGTTCTGCATGGACAGAAACGAGAGGGTTCGACATCTCTACAATTCATACTGACCACTATTATTACTGTAAAATAAACTTCTATGAAATGCCTACATCGTGATATTATATGATTCCTAATGTGTTTTGTTCAGGTTGGTAAGAGTGGCAACATCCCTGCAGGCACCACAGTGGACACCAAAATCACTCACCCATCGGAGTTTGACTTCTACCTGTGTAGCCATGCTGGCATTCAGGTAGGGACTAGCCAAATGGCTAGGGTACAATTTCTGACACAACCCAGGACACTGTAGAGCAAGCAAGTGGAGAAGGGACTATTCTGGAAGAGAGCCTACCTCCAGCTTTACTAATACTAAACTCAGCAAAAAAAGAAACATCCCTTTTTCAGGACCCTGTCTTTCAAAGATAATTTGTAAAAATCCAATTAACTTCGCAGATGTTCACTGTAAACACTGTTTCCCATGCTTGTTCAATGAACCATAAACAATTAATGAACATGCACCTGTGGAATGGTCGTTAAGACACTAACAGCTTATAGACGGTAGGCAATTAACGTCAGTTAAGAACTTAGGACACTAAAAAGGCCTTTCTACTGACTCTGGAAAAACACAAAGAAAGATGCCCAGGGTCCCTGCTCATCTGCGTGAACATGCCTTAGGCATGCCGCAAGGAGGCATGAGGACTGCAGATGTGTCCAGGGCAATAAATTACAATGTCCGTACTGTGAGACGCCTAAGACAGCGCTACAGGACGAACAGCTGATCGTCCTCGCAGTGGCAGACCACGTGTAACAACACCTGCACAGGATCGGTACATCTGAACATCACACACCTACAGGACAGGTACAGGATGGCAACAACTGCCCGAGTTACACCAGGAACGCACAACCCCTCCATCAGTGCTCAGACGGTCCGCAATAGGCTGAGAGAGGCTGGACTGAGGGCTTGAAGGCCTGTTGTAAGGCAGTTCCTCTCCAGACCTCACCGGCAACAACGTCGTCTATGGGCACAAACCCATAGTCGTTGGACCAGACAGGCCTGGCAAAAAGTGCTCTTCACTGATGATTTGTGATTTGGTCTCACCAGGGGTGATGGTTGGATTCGTGTTTATTGTCGAAGGCGTTACACCGAGGCCTGTACTTTGGAGCGGGATTAATTTGGAGGTGGAGGGTCCGTCATGGCCTGGGCCGTGTGTCACAGCATCATCGGACTGAGCTTGTCCTTGCAGGCAATCTCAATGCTGTGCGTTACAGGGAAGACATCCTCAGTGGTCTGCCTTAGCCAGTAAAGAGCCCGGATCTCAATCCCATTAAGCACGTCTGGGACCTGTTGTATTGGAGGGTGAGGGCTAGGGCTATTACCCCCCCAGAAATGTCTGGGAACTTTCAGGTGCTTTGGTGGAAGAGTGGGGCAACATCTCACAGCAAGAACTGGCAAATCTGGTGCAGTCCATGAGGAGATGCACTGCAGTACTTAATGCAGCTGGTGGCCACACCAGATACTAACTGTTACTTAAACGCAGTTGACAGTGAGAGGACGTTTCTTTTTTTGCTGAGTTTATGTGCTTCTGAGACCTAGATGTAGTTTCACTGCTCTAAATGTTTTTATATTTGGCATGTTTAACATTTATAGACTGTTATACTTTGGTTGTAGTAGAGCTAAATGACATGCATTACCACTAAACATGATTTAATAATGGTAATACCCTTCCCCAGGGGACCAGCCGACCGTCCCATTACCACGTGCTGTGGGACGACAACCATTTCACCTCGGATGAGCTGCAGGTGCTAACCTACCAGCTGTGCCACACCTATGTGCGCTGCACCCGCTCCGTGTCCATCCCTGCACCAGCCTACTACGCCCACCTGGTGGCATTCCGTGCCCGTTACCACCTGGTGGATAAGGAGCATGACAGGTAAGAGACCACGTCTGATGTTGACCATGGCCCTGTTCTGATAACCTATTCAAAATATGTCCTTATTTCCATCGTATCGCTGTACCATTCAAACTGTGACAGGTTAGGTTAGTGATTACCAGGAAGTGATGAAGGAGAATAAAAAGCAATTGGGACTGAATAATTCGAACTTTTCCCATTGTAATCATTCTAGTGCGGAGGGCAGTCACACGTCGGGACAGAGCAATGGGCGTGACCAGCAGGCTTTGGCCAAGGCAGTTCAGATCCACCAGGACACACTGCGCACTATGTACTTCGCCTGAAGCACCGGGGGCGGGCATTGGTGAGACAGACCCAACAGGGAAGAAGCCCTCTCCTCCCACCTAACCCCCTTACTGTATCAGGTGTGGGCGTTAAGTGGGTTTGTCGTCTTGTCTCTCCCTGCCAGTAAGGGGGAATGATACCAAACAAATTAGGGAGTTTTTTTTTCTCTCCAAAATGTCCACAATTATTTTCAAACATGCGTACAAAACTGCTTTCTCCCCCCCCCCCTTCCTGGCCTAACCCTGGTCATTATTAGGCAGTACTATGTAAAACGATTCCTCAGAAATGGGTTGTGGTGGAGTGGACTCCTTTATTTTACATGTTGTACATTAGTTTGTATTTGTAAATGTGGGGGAGAGATTTGTATTACTTTTCTTTACACTGACAGTTGGAAATACTTGTATCAAACTAAGGGGCGGTATCATCACACTTTGGTGTTTAGACACTATACAGTTTTCTGAAGAGGTCTCCAGGGTTGAAAGGAGGTGGGGATATCAAAGACGAGAACGGTCCGATAGGTTTATAATCATTCTTACTCTTCACAACTTTATTTATCAGCCAATCAAAGCAAAGTGCACTGACCAGGACTTAAGTACACAAGTACTTAACATCGTATCTTTTCATTTGTATGTACTATGAATTTAACAGGCTTGGATACAGTACCAGCCTCAAGAGTATTTGTCCTCCAACACTGGTGACCAACACGTTTTTATGCTGCATCTGATGACCGCTAAGCAAGTAATTTTTGTATTAGATTTTCATTAGACTTTGAAACTGTTAACACTTGTTTTTTATCAAGACTTATACAAATTAATAATATGAAATTGTAACGACAGCAATTTTTGCTGTCTTGCCTTTTACTTGGACTGGGTTGTTTTGTCAATCTATGGCCAGTGTGGCCAGCGAATAGATTTACTAATAGAATGGGACTGGTTCCCAACAGACACCTTTTGTGTTCTCTGAGCCACATTACATGTGAAGACATCTACATTGGGGGGGGGGGTCAAGTCTCTTGAAATGAAATCTGTTGTCTCGTTTTAGTGTCCCCATTATTTTCATGCAATCTATTTTAAGAATTTGTGCGTAGATGACTTACACGTTCGATTAAAGCTTTTGGATATTGTTAATCCTATCTAGTTTTCTTTATGGTTTTATGGCAGCGAAGTGGTTTGCTCCCGACTGGGGGTGTAGTTGTAATGCTGTCATCTTGTAGTACAGTTGATGTATGAATCGGTATAGTAGAGTGAAGCCTGTGATGTCAATGTCACACGTGTAGGTACTGGACTGAAGATGAGGTGGGGTTCTATTGGGGGAGAAAAGATTCCAGAGACTGCTAGATATTTTCTCTTTGTTATTCCTCTAAAAAAAGGGAGCAATTATGCTATTCTACTAGTCGAGCAAAGTTGTACTTTTTTTTTTTTTTACGCAAGTAGTTTGTGGGCTTTGTATCATAGCCTCATGGGATATAGGGTATATTTTGAATACGCTTTTAGAAGAGAATGCTAAAATGATAAAAGGAATTTTTCAGAACGATTGTCCGGTATGTAGTTATAAAGAATATTAAAAACAAAAAATTAAAAATAAAAAAAAAGTTTATGCAGAGCTTGCATGAAGAAATTGTAATGCCTTCCAAAATGTTTTTATTCCTTTTTCTGTTCTCCTTAGTAATGACATTTTAGCAGGGTTTTTTCATATAGCATAGATTGGCTGGCTTTTATCTCGCTCTTTTCTAACTATGCATTGTTTTTAACCAAGAGATTTTAGCAGTGACCTTTCCCAAATATGAATTTAGGACATTTGTAGAGTAGTAGTTTTTTGTTGCATGGTGCGTTTTAATAGCATTTGTAGTGCTTCTTCCCTAGACCTTTGTAATGGTATGGGGGGGGTTGTGTTGTCATTTGTATTGTATATTTGGTGTATACTTTGTAGAACACACATCACTCTTCTTAGCCAAACAAGATTACACATTTTATACAAAATTCATGTCCTAAAGAAACTAAAGCACAAGATAACATTTTTAATTCCAGGTGCTCGACTTTCTCTTTCACTAATGTCACCTTAAATCTCAATGGACTTGTCCAAGATGCTCTTCACTTGCCATAAGTATGGTAATAGATGCTGAAGTGGTTTTGAATACTTTTTTTTTTCTCTCTCTACCTTAATGACATACATTTCTCATTACCTTCAAAGTCATCCGAAGTCCGAATGACTGTTTGTGGAGCATTCTTAGAAATGAAGTACTTGATATTTACCTGTTTTTTTTCCTTTTTCTTTGCTGGTCTCGCGATTTGTAAATTGATGCATTTTTGATAGTAGTGAACATAAATTCCATTGATTGGTCATGCCAAGCAGGAGACCCGGACATACATTATGTGCAATTGTGTTGAAATGGCTGTGTGTTCTACCTCTTGTTACCTGTTCAAGTGTTATGGTAACGTCACACTGTTGGTCATTTCTTCATAATTACACAGGATGTTATATCTGGTTGTCATGTGTTTAAACCTTTGTCATGTATGACAGTCAGTGAACCTGCGTTCTGTAGTCATAGTTTCATAGTTCTTGTGTGGGATCTTAAATCTTGTTCAAGATGTTTCCAAAACAAACAGTGATTTGAGAGCAAATTATTTGATCGTAACAAGCTTTTTATTTTAATTGTTTTATGCGCCAATGCATTAATGTTTAGCACCTCCTTGCATATCTTTGGAGATGGATGGAGTTGCCTAACAGACTGCGTTGTAAACATGTTGGTAAAGCCAAGGCTAATAACAATTTAGCTGCTCACCCACAATTTGATGATTAGTATTGTACATTGACATTTTTCTTTTAAGCTATTTGCCTAATACTTTTGAATATGCAACATGTACTGCTCTGCTCCCATAGACACACATAGATATGGGGTACATAGAAAGGCATCTCCCATGTTGCTTTAATTGGGTTCATTGAATGAAATGTTGTTTTTGGAATGCGTCGTCTTAGCTCCCCTCATTGTTGTCTCACATTTGATTCATATTTGCTACAGTCAACCCAACAAATGGCAGATTTCAGTTAATACAGTTCAAGTAGACATGATTGTTAACATGAGTTGTTGTTGCTGTGTTAACTAATCAAGCATGACTTGTTGTAGGGTGCACTGGTCAAAACAGCATGTTTGCTTGTCCATTGAATTGTGAACATTCTCCTTTCAATATGGCTAAAGCTCAACTTTTCATACTACCTTTTTTCATCCGTTTTCCCTCCCCGAAGTCTGCCTCGCCTTTTGCTCACCCTAAACTTGTTTCTTGGGAGATGTGGTCTTGTTACTGCTTATTTGTGTTTTAAGTTACTTATTTATACACAGCACCTTGGATTATACCAGACCTGTACAGCATTGCTTTTCCTGAAAATATCCAAAACATTTGATGTTATTTTGCACTAAAATAAAAACCCTTTTGGAGCTGTAGTATAGTCACTAGTTTATTGTCTGAGAGAAAATGAGACCAGATCAGCTGGTGATATGATGCATAATGAGTCTCAATACCAGGCTAGTTTGTCTGAGACCATACCAAGTCATTGCATTGACAACTGGTCCCAGGTTACACACAATCAAATTGTATTGGTCACATACACGTGTTTAGCAGATGTTGTAGGAAATGCTTGTTTGTAGCTCCAACAGTGCAGTAATATCTAACCATTTCCCAACGTATACTCAATACACACATCTAAGTAAGGAACGGGATTAAGAATGTATACATATACAGACGAGCAATGTCAGCGGCATAGATTATGATACAGTATATACAAATGAGATGAGTAATGCAACATATGTAAACTTTAATAGTGGCCAGTGAGTTCAAGTCTGTGTATATAGGCAGAAGCCTCTGTGCTAGTGATGGCACACTAAGCCAGACATTCAGATGGTTACACCTAGGCCTGTTTGTCGAGAGGGTTTCTCCCAGCCAGCATGCAGTGGGGATTCACTGAAAATAATGCCCTTTTAACGTCATCGTCAGATAAATAACTGCCACTGGGTTGTCATTGAATCCCCATGGAAAAGTTGAGGGAAAACCATATGCAAAACAATAGTCAAAACTGACATTTATCTTACCATGTATTAGGATGATGGGTAGACGTCTGGTAGTTGGAAGGTTCTGATTGTATATCTTATTGGTTGTGTAAATGTGTAGCTATAGTCTGATGCCAAAGTTGTGTGCGTGTGTGGAAAAAGGGTCCAGCAAGTTGTTGGTTAAATGTGTATTAGCTGCGTTGTTGTGGTCGCCAGAATTAGAGAAGTCAGAGGCATCAAAGAATGTGGCAGAATTAGTAGCATATCCATATGTAGGAGTTGACTGCACACCTTTTTTGATCGGAGAACACCGTGCTATATTTAAGCAATAAGGCACCTAGGGGGTTTGTGGTATACGGCCAATAAACCACAGCTAAGGGCTGTTCTTAGGCGCAACGCATTGCGGAGTGCCTGGACACAGCTCTTAGCCAAGGTATATTGGCCATATACCACAAACCCCCGAGGTGCCTTATTGCTACTGGTTACCAAGGGGCGGCAGGTGGTTAGTGGTTAGAGCGTTGGGCCAGTAACCGAAAGGTTTCTGGATCGAATCCCTGAGCTGACAAGGTAAAAAGCTGTCTGCCCTTGGACAAGGAAGTTAACCCACTGTTCCCTGGTAGGCCGTCATTGTTAATAACAATTTGACATTAACTGACTTGCCTAGTTACAGGTTACATTTAAAACCAACATAATTAGAGCAGTAAAAATAAATTGTTGGCACACCCATGGTATACGGTCTGATATACTGTGGCTTTTAGCCAATCAGCATTCAGGGCTGGAACCACCCAGCTTTAAACGATTTAGTTTAAAGTCAAATCAGGAATGTACGCAAGTGAGATACAGTTGCCATAGGGAAGTCATCCGTAGATGGAATGTGTATTTGGTCTTGTACAAAATAACATTAAAATCATGCACAGACTATCTCAAGTTAGTAATTATTGCATGAAATCAAGACATGCATATGCATTGTGGGCCGTGAATAACAACTATGTTGATGGGGGTGTTTTCTTGTATTAGAAGGCATATCATGTTAATAGATAATTGGAACTGAACAGTAGCTTTACATTCTAGTCCCAAGCCCTTGCAGGAAAAGGTGCTCTTCATATAAGGCTGAGACTCCAAGTCCTATCAGAAGGTCTTTGTATTGTCAATATTTATGATTAAATTGATGTTGAGCATTTGCCACTTGATTTTGTACTGTCAGTCTGAGTATTTGTGGAAAACAAATATCGATAAAAGGTTATGAATAATAAGTCTGTCTTATACATAAAATGACAATAGATCCAATATTTATCTTGATCATGCTTATTTGAGTGTGTTTGCGTGGTATTTGAGATGGTTTAGCTTCTCCATTGCTTAGCTTTACCCTGTAGTAGTTTTCACTTGTATAGCTTTGATTTGGGCAGAACATTGTCTAGATGGGCTGAGTGGTAGTAGTATAGGCTGGCTTTTCTATCCTATCCAGCTAAGGTAATGGCTCCTGTATTACAGAGGAAAGTGAAAGCAAACAACGTAAATTACAAAGCGGGTGTTATCTGTGTTCAAACTATTTTATACTGTGGGCAAACAAAAAATATCTAAAATTGGATGTGTGTACAGAAAGGCCGCTCTCCTTTACCCATCTTCCCTTGAAGGTCTACATTTGAAATGACATCCCTGTTTAGTAGAGTAAATTATTTTCTAAACTCAAATGTAACAATGAATGTAGTTATGGCCAGTGTATTTGTAATATTAAGTTGTATCCACCTGTAATTTATGCTTGTATCCATAGCTTTTTTTTTTTATGCATGCTCATTAGCTTCAGTCCACAAACCAAACTGATTGGCTCCTGAAAGTGGGATAAAGTCCAACTTCAGTCTGTTTTCCTAAGTACCTTAGCATAAGCTAACATCACATATTGTCAAATAATTAATTCCCCTTCTGTCATCACATTGAATAGACATGTGTAAGAAACTGATTATCGTCTCATACATCTTGTTCATCAGAAAGCAAAATGTTATCATTTAATAGTTGATTTCTTAGTTACATTTGAAAGCTATCACGGGAACATTTAGACTTCTATAAAATAAAACAGTTTTGCTACATAGTGTCACACTAGTGCAAAGATCGGTCCGTTTGATCTTTTTCCTTTGTGTGATTTTTGGCTTATGCTCGTATTGGTTCTGATATTCCACTACAGTACACAGTTTTATGGAAAATGACTAATGCTGTCTCAGGCAACTAATCCAACATTTTAATTTTGTGTTGACACCTTGGAATGTCTGCAAATGTCCAAGTTTTTAAGATGCTTATGATCTCTAACATGACGTGATGCTGTCTCAGTGCCATGGCTTCAGCATGTCCTGCTGTGATGAGCGTCCCATATCTCAGTCTTCTCTCCCCCTTGAGTAAACGGCACGATTGTTTTCCAGTGTTCTTCGGTTGAGCTGATTCCAAGCACTAGGCCAGGATTGTCGTTATGCCAAAAGCTTGACCCCCTATGATCCTATTTAAAAAGAGAACAGAGCCTTCATAGCGCTTCACCAAACTAATGCCATATATGTGCATTTAACATGCAGGACTGACATGGATATGTTATATCCTCCTGAAAGAATTGAGGGCTTCAGAATGACTTGGCTTTTTATATACCAACATATTAAACTACCTCAAAACGGTCTCGGGTGCTAGTGTTTATCCCTAATTTATGACCAAGACAAAAATCAATTGTAGTGACCAAACAACATAAGCCAATACTGTGTATTAGATAGACATTATTTTACATCCCAAAAATGTATTACAGATTAACTTTACATACAAAAACAAAGGACCAAATTTTGTAATTGCAGTTCAAGTCTCAATGTTATTATATATGCATGAGAGTCCTCTAAAATATTTTTTTATAACTGTAGTGATAACAAAAATAACCAATGAACGCTTAGCGAGCAGAAACTGAGTTGGGAGGAGTTCGCGTAGCAATATAAGCTGTAGTCATGACTGGATGATATATTGATGTGCCAATCGAATGGCTATTTATTTGTTCATCTAATCACTTACTATTCCTGCTATAAGTTTTTGGTAGTATTAAATATAAATAATGGGCTGCAGATGGAGGCTTGTCAATGGGATGATGTATGCAGAGCAATAACTACTGTCCAAGCTGAGGTTGTGATAGTAGTCCAAGCTGAGGTTGTGATAGTAGTCCAAGCTGAGGTTGTGATAGTAGTCCAAGCTGAGGTTGTGATAGTAGTCCAAGCTGAGGTTGTGATAGTAGTCCAAGCTGAGGTTGTGATAGTAGTCCAAGCTGAGGTTGTGATAGTAGTCCAAGCTGAGGTTGTGATAGTAGTCCAAGCTGAGGTTGTGATTTGCTTGACTAGGTGTAATGCAAGTCTCACCTAGTGAGCTACATGAACCCTGCCTTGTGATCTAGTCAACTACAGCAGGCCTCAGACTCGGTGGCGTCTTTCATTCAGCCTTTAAGAGATGGATGTCTGATATATGGAATGTACTTGTAGCTTAGCAAACAAATGGTCCACAGTTAAAGCTTACTAAGGGTCTGACACAATCTGCATCTTTAAGTGATTTTATCCAGTTCTGCAATAACACCGCCAAGGCTTTTATTTCATGTTGTTGCCCTTTACCAGTTTTAATCTGTTCTTACACCCAGAAAAAGGAACATAACTATCAAACTATTAATTATCCACATTTGTAATGTTTTAGATGAGGCTAATATATGTATTTTTGCATGCTACATTTTACGAAGTGAATACGTTTGAACTACACTTTCCTCAATGTTTTGTACATTGACATGATATACAGATGTAGCCTACTGGCATATTTCAGTCACTTAAGATAATCTGATAGCACAAATGGGAAGGTACAACAACAAGGTATGGAAATTAAATTCCAATTCTCGTGTCATTGTCATCTGATCTGAAAACATGTTTTTATGGTGTGTGCCTTTTTAGAGATTTATTTTCCACCAATCCTATTTGAGTTGCTCACCCATATTTGATTTACAGCACCACATAAAATAATGTCCACATTATCATGCAACCTTGAGTGAATACACTGCATAGAGTGATCAGTATTTGTGTTTTGCACTTTCGAAGCAGTTTTAAAAAATGCCCGCTTAAGGCTGGGCAGACAGAAAAAAGCATAAAATACCTTGTGTTTTATACATTTTTCTATCAACATGAATAATATGACTGAAGAGCTTTTCTAAAAAGGTAAAGATATATCTATATATATTCACAAAGTACCTCATAAGCCTGACAAATGCTGCATTGACTTTTCTCATTTTTTATTCTGTCTTCATATTATCCAATAAAATGTAAATATCCCCTTTAGGAGGTTTGATTGTCACAAGGCGGTGCATATGCCATGCAAAACCAGTTCACTGTCAAACATTTAAATGGTATTTTCTGAACCTGAAGCCAAAATAAATGGTTGTGTGAGATTGTGTCATGTATGCACTTTTGTTAAATACATTTATCATCATTCTAAATTGTAGCCACATACTTTCCATGTTTTGCTTGTTAGGATGCTGTGAGTGTCCAAAGAACCCCAAAAAACTGTTTTCAGTCAGGAATTCATGTCATTTTCCATCAACAAAACTATGGCGACTGTTCGACGTGACCGTTGACTCCGGTATTGCCATGAGGGCTGTATCTGCAACTGTTTGTCCTCCCTATCTTATTCCACACCTTTGTCTTAAGATAGCCTTAGAACTTCAAATGGGGTACCTTCTTCTAGTATATTTGGCCTTAAGTACAAAATTATGCACTAGAATCCACACCTTGAGAAACCATGTCATGCATGCGCCATTGCCACATATCTACCTCCTATGAATGTAAGTGTCCTGAAGATTCAGTCACCTGATTTTAATTGGTTCTGTTACTCCTTTAAAAAAAAATTATGACAATCATCCTTGAATTATCAATTAAATATTTTTGAAAAGCCCTACACTTCCTTATGTCTTGACTTTTCACAGTAAACACTATCCAGGACCTACCATTTCTGTTTTAACCCATCAAGGATTTCTTTCTTTAAATGTCAATGTAAAGCGACCAAATGCTTTTTGCAAAGGCAGAGTCCTGCACAGTACAGTGAACTCAAACCTCCCTTGCGTGTGATTTAGATTTTCAGAGTTTTCTCTATTACCACATGCTAAAACTGAATTTGCTGTCATATCTATCATGGAGAGATCTTTTTGGTGCTGGTTTATTGGTTCGATCCACTGCTAGCAGCTCCTCGTTGTCGAAAATGTCAGTTTTGATTTCTATTACTTTTTTTTGTTAACAATTATGATTACAAACACGAGAGATGCTGTAAAGCCCTGATAGAAAATGTGAATGATTCATTTAATATAGTTAACTCTGGCTTGACTGTAAATTGCATTAATTCATAAAAATATCAAGTTTCTTAAAGTTTTGTCTTTTACTATGTATATAAAGATTTGGTTAAAATGTGAATGGTTTAATCTTGTCCCTTGATGTACGTATGAATAACAGGTCATGGTTCTTGTAGGTGGACATTATAGATTCTGCAAGTTAATCATTTAGTATGACACATTTTTGGCTTCATGAACCACATGTTCCCAATGAAATAACACTGTCCATCTTTAGCTGTTTTTGCCATTCCTATTTATTTATGGCAGTGCTAGACTTTTCCAAATACACCCCTTGCCGCCCTTTCTATTTTACTGCCAAAACAGCACTCCCTAAACACACAATGTCCATAAATCCCAATATGATTTAGTACTTGTATAAATGAGGTGCTATACTTTTTTATTTCAGCCATAAAGTCGATTTGGTTTTTATACTGCTCCCACAAGTACAGTAGTCTACACCTAGCAGTGCTTTTTCTTTTTTTTTCTCGAAATGGATCCGACTGTTGCATGTGCACCACCTATATATTGATTGTGCCGTTCAAGCCCAATCGAATGGAAGTAAAGACTTCCGATTTCCTAAAATACATGTGCTACGGAATATTGACTGCTTGATTTAGAAGTCTTTTGGGGTATACAATCAACTGACACAAACTTTAATTTGGGGCCGACTTTTTCCCATGTATTCTACTTGAGTCCATGTCAAATCTGCAGGACACAACCTGCGCACAATATATCTCTTAAATCAACTTTAAGAAGATATATTCATAGGACAAATTATTCGGTCTTTTTTTTATCAGTTGGCATCTAAAATTACAGCTGTCAGTACCACAAATAAATCAGATAAGTTAAAGGACCAATTTAAGAAAACTAATTTCACTTTATAAGCAAAATTACACTACACAATCGCAGTCTGTTGGTATTCGACAAATTCATGGTGCTTTGCTTGTTCTTCGGCCTGGTGTCAGACTAGACGTAACAGAGTAAACGTAAATCCGAGATACTCTTACATAAGGCAGATGGTTACTCAAGGCGAACACAAATGTTGGGTGGGTGAGCCTATAACACGAACGTCTAGAAACCCAAAGGTTGAGAGTTCAAATCGGATCATGGACAATTTGTTAATTAGCAACTTTTCAACTACTTGTTCGCTGCTTTGCAACTACATAGCATGTTAGCTAACCCACACCATTTTAGCTAACCTTAAACCTAACTCCTAGTCTAGTTAACGTTAGCCACCTAGCTGGATTTCGTAACATATCATACGAAATGGGTGGAGGACATGTACAAATTAATATATACCATACGAAATGTAACATGCATCTCATACTAAATTATGCCTCGGGTTTACGTACAGAATAATACGAAATGCTCTGACACCAGGCTGTTCAAACCGCTGAGAGAAAGAGGGAGAGAGCGAGTCATACTTTCCAAAAACTCACCATGTGTAATTTGACTTCACTTGCACCAGCGACGGACTAAACTGCGTACGTCTCCGGAATTTTCTTCTATAAAGTAATCTCTGCATTAAGAAATTTGCAATACGCCGTTTGATTACATTTGTAAGTATGTTGTTGCTTTGCTTGACAGTTTAGCGAAGATATTGTATAAACAGGAAGATACGACAAATTATGACCGTTTGCAGAATGAACCGATTGCAGTGTTGGAACGATTAGGATTATTTTCCACCGCCTGTCGGTTATGATTCGATTGACCCCAATTTCGTTGGAACCAAATATCTAAATGAGTTTGTTCATAACATAAGCAGTGGAGTAGCCCACTGTGTTTGCATTTAGTTGTTTTATATTTCACCTATGTCCAGGTGGTTTCATTAAGATGTGTTTAACAGTGATGGTCCCACAACATTATTGCAAAGCTTTATAGGCTTGCATTTGTACTGTAAGTATCAGGGAAATACTTTTAAACACATTTTGTCGCCTGCAGCAAGGACATAACACGGAAAACTGGTTAGACAGTCTGCCCTAGTGCCACCATGCCAAACATTACTGTTAGACCACCCTACTGGTAGGAAGAAAATACACAGGAAAAAAATAGGTGAAAGTTGTTCAAGAACGGATTAAAGTCACTAACCTCTGTCTGCAGAACATATATGTGAGAAATACAGAAAAGTTACTGTGAACTGTAATGTTCAAAAAAAGAGTCCTGTGGCTTGAAAATGAGCTCATGTTTTCCCGGATGAATGATTCACTACTGGACTAGTACCATGTTTATTTCTAGCGGCACAAATTAGGCCTATCTAAATGACAATGCCCATTGCATTACTCCTCAGGCCCAGTAGCCTTGCTTGCCAGGCTAATAGACACACTGCTGGGGAACAAGACTAGTCCAGCTACATTGTGATGAAGTGGCTCCACGATGGAACAACTAGCTGGGCTTGGCTCTGCCTCTCCTGTTGCCTCCTGAGTGCCTGGTGCCCGGTGGGGGCAGAGGTGGGACCCACGCTCGACCCTGAGTCAGGAGAGCCCATGCAGGGAGACTGGGAGTGGGGCTCCGGTTCCTTCAACCTCCAGGATCTACTCCACAGCTTCCCCGCCGACAGCCCTTTTGTGACAGAGACTCCGGGGAATCCTGTCAACTGCTCCCAGCGCTTCTGGCTGCCCTCTGCCTCCCCAGTCTGCTGGGACGACATCGCCGGGCCGGAGGAGTTTGAGCAGTCTCGTCTGCTGGTGCTCCAGAATAGGGCGGCCCTGCAGGCAGTGTCCCTGGCCAGCGAGGTGGTGGTAGAAGGGGGAACTTCAGCCTCGTTTAAACAGCAGGCCTTGGAGGACTTGCAGGTGGTGAGGGCGGACTACCTGAACGTGACAGAGACGACAGAGACCATGCAGAAGGTGTTCCTCACACTGGAGGAGAAGAGGAAGGAGGGGACTGAGCACTGGACCTTCTCAAGGTGAGGGCGAGGGAGCGCAGGACCTTCTCAAGGTGAGGGGGAGGTAAGGGAGCGCAGGACCTTCTCAGGGTGAGGGGTAGGGGACAGAACACTGGACCTTCAAGGTGAGGGGTAGGGGATGGAGCGCTGGACCTTCTCAAGTTGAGGGGGAGGGGAGGGAGCGCTGGACCTTCTCAATGTGAGGGCTAGGGGAGGGAGCGCAGGAACTTCTCAATGTGAGGGGGAGGGGAGGGAGCGCAGGAACTTCTCAATGTGAGGGGGAGGGGAGGGAGCGCTGGACTTTCTCAAGGTGAGGGAGATGGAGCGCTGGACCTTCTCAAGGTGAGGGTTAGGGGACAGAGCACTGGACCTTCAAGGTGAGGGTTAGGGGACAGAGCACTGGACCTTCTCAAAGTGAGGGGGTAGATTCACTCACTGCACCACAGCACTGAGTTGGCCCCTAGTCTTGTTCCACATGCTGTTTGTGTTAAACAGGACGGCATGGTAGTTTTGCTTTTATTTTTACTCCTAAGGAATGAATACTCAAACAGTCATATCAATGTCTATTTTAACAGTGTTTGTTAAAGGCATAGTAAAACTATTGAGAAATTCAATGATTGTAGAAGCTTGTTCATCAAAGGGAATTGAGGTTACTTCCTCTAGGGACTTGTGCAAGCAGGATAATGTGTAGGGGAGTGAGGGAACTAAAGGGTCAGTCAATCAATCAATGTATTTATAAAGCCTTTTTACATCAGCCAATGTCAAAGTGCTATACAGAAACCCATCCTAAAACCCCCAAAAGCAAGCAATGCAGAAATAGAAGGGTATGTGGAGCTTTCTGCTCCAACCAGTATTGTTGAATTCCTAGCAGATGAAGTCATGCATGATCAACCACTAGTCAGAACCTGTCCTACTGAGTAGAGGGGTCTAAGAACAGAGCGGGAACAGTCGCCTGAATCATTTCACGTTCTACTTCTTCAGTCCTCCCCACATCTGGCTGAATCAAAGTCCTGGTATGAGATTCATTACAATGCAATTTAATGAGATCAGACTTTCTCTTTCTAGTACGATACAGTTTGAACCAATCCCGCTGGTATTTGTTTATTCGGATCCCCATTAGCTTTTGCCGAAGCTGTAGCTATTCTTCCTGGGGTCCACACAAAAACACAAAACATGACATGAAACAAAACACTGTTACACTGATAGACAAGAACAGTCGCACACATAAAATACACAACTAAATACTAATGTGTGTGTGTAATTGATAGTGTGTCGATGTAAATATTTAGGAGCTCAAAGAGTACATTGTTATAGTAAAATGTATGAAACCTGTTTTTAGGTCCATGTGTATGAGAACCTTTTGTGATTTTTTGTTGTCTGTTTCTAGTATAAAGGAGCACATTGCCAAAACGAAGGACTCCATCAACGGAAAAGACAACGTGGCAGCCCTCCTAGAGAAACAGTTCTCTAACCTAGAGAAGTCTTTACACATCATGCAACTCCGACTTGACAAACTAATGGCACAGTGAATGATGTGTTCTTCAGGATATTTTTTTGTCAGCTTTTGAATGAACTGTACCTTCATGTAATATATCCCACTAACAATGCATGCAAACTCAGGTTAAAAAACCCTTTACAAAACATGAGGTGCACTTTCTTTGTATATGAACTAGGTATTTTATTATTCCGTAGTCACATTCCTATTAGGTGTATTTTAATCCTATCTGAAACCCAAACTGCATGCAAAGCCTACAGCATCAGGGAGATTTTGATGGAAATAAAATCTATTTTTATACTCAGCATGCACACCTGTTCCAGAAAGAGATGTTATTTATTGAAGTAAAACTGTGTGACACTCATACAGTGTGGTATAAAATTGTAACATTTATGTAAATGCTTTGTTGCAAAAAGGTGAAGACAATAGAACACAAATAGCGAATGACAATCTGTAGAGCATGAAGATTTTATTTTCATTAACTAAACTATGGAACACAAAAACATACAAAAGGCAAGTCTCAATCGTTAGATGGGATGAAATTGCTGTTACAAATACTTGTAGAAAATATATACACAGCGGTTCAAGTTCAGTGCATTCTTTCCATTTTTGAGACCATACACGCTAGCAGTTACAGTAGCCTGCTTTATAGTTCAACCACACACAGTGGCATATTTAGACTTTGATTTAATAAATGTAGCATTAAGTCTGTGTGATGATTTATTTTTTTCTTTCACATAAACCTAAATATTGCAATGCCTGTCCTCGTGTAAATTCATCACAATCTGAGAGGAGCTGTTACTAAAAAATGAAATTTGAGATTCAATATTAAATTAGTGCTGCCTGCAACCACCCAGTACGGAAACTACCAATGGTTTTGACTGAGTAATATGGTAAATATCACATTAAACACAGCAAAAGTCTAAAGTGTCTTTTATACTCAGTCACGTTGCTAAAAGGAATCGGTTTGCATGTGTAGATCTCTAAAGATGAACATTGTTTATGAGTGAAAGGTATATAATACAAAAAGTCAAAGTAGATAGTCTGCATTAGCAAAGACTGCGCATTGGGGTTCCTCTTTATAAAAAGGACACAACTAATGAGTCAATTTGGTTTAACCTGAGAACTGGAATATATGTATGGAATATATAGATTTTTTTAAAGCACCTGATTTGTTCAACCTTTGCTTCAAGATCTTGTTTAGAGAAATAATGCCCAAAACAGATGAAAGCTTGCACTATTTGCACTGAGTGGTATCAAAACCAGAGGAAGCACAGACGTTTCTCTTCGGCAGCAGGTGATTGCTGTAGGGGGGAATATAGGGCTGGTATCATGGTCAACATATGATTATGATTTTAATGGTTTATCTGTAGTCAACTCACATACTGATTCTTTCTGACCCCAAACTGAATGACCATTATCTGGAAGACTGGGCAACTCATGGTAGTAAACATAATATACTCTAGTACGTCTCAGGGAAGATGTTGGCCTAAATAATACCATCGCCTGGAAGTAGTATGGAATGAGCTGGAGAAAAAAAGCTTCAACAGACTCCATGCTAGCAACCACTATTGCTTGAAGGGTTGCATGTCTTTTCAATTGTCTGCTTCCTCAATTGGATTTTCCTCTATGAGCTTCAGGTAATCTCGAGCGAAGATCTTCTTTGGTAGGATATCTGCAACGGTATAATGAACAGATAGTCAATATTGACTACCTACTGTATGCTCAGAGAGAAGAGAATGTAAGTCACGTGGTGGTGGCAACACTAGTTCTTACCTGTGAGAAACTGAAAAGTCTCTGTTCCCTCAACAGTATTGGCCAGATCACTGTACAAGAGTGTCTTATTGTCTTTCCCTGGTCCATTATTGAACGAGGACAGAGCCAAGTACTGAACGAACAGTTCCTACAAGACACGAGTGTTATGAATGAAATTGTTATTACATAGGACAGTTCCCATTTATTAACAGTGACACTATAATGGAGGCCAGTCTTCAATTTACAAGGCTCTGATGGATGTAAAGTAAGCCGAGGCAAAGACATTCAGACATTAGGGTTTAAATCCTATTTTGGTTGAGGCTCTACAGCCATGTCAGTGCAGGGCTAGCTGGCTAACTGTTACAGCCATTCAGGGTTAGCTAGCTACCTTCTTCACGAGATTGAACTAATGGAAGTAGCTAGCTAGCACTGCCTATATGAAAATGCTGCAAAACTAGCTAGCTGACCTAGCTATTGGCTAGCTAGCATAGCTACGCAAGTAAACTGAATTCAACCTACTGTTGCTTTGGTGGTGATGAGAAGAGCCTCTTGGTTGATGCTTGAGACGTCGGGAGAACTTTTCATGATCATTTTCACGCGAGTCATTGGAAGAGAGATGCCTTTGCTGTTAGATGCATGATTAACGTTGTCTCCAGGCATTTTGACATGAATAAGGAAATTTCTTCAGTGGTACTGGTAGCAACCGTTGATATACAGATGCGAGGAGTGGAAGTTCCCCGCTACTTCCTGATCAGTGACGGAGTAAGCGTGCTTGGATCGTTTTTTTTTCTCTCACCCAAAACTAAAGTAGCTAGCTACCGTATGTACTTCTGTTTCAGACAATATTATCGTTTTTTTGTTTGATTTTTACAACGAAGTAGCTAAGCGTTTATAAGCCTGCCTGCTAGATAAATATAAGGCTGCCGATACACTCCATCACAGTAGGTGGCGCAATAACGTTACACTTAAGTGCTCCAATACGTCACTAACTATCTGAAAGAAGGAAAATACATTTTACGGACAGGTTATCTGTGTTTTCCTTTAAACATAGCTTTCGATTATTGCTGGCTTTATTTGCATTCTGTATCTGTTTGTCTGCGCGAGCGGACGAGTGGCTCTTTTTTTGTTGCTGATGTTGTTAGCCAAAAAGCAGTTTAGCTAAATAGCTAGCTAGCTAGCTAGCTAGCTTCTGCATTCATCATTTCACTGGCCAACACGTTCAAGATGCCTCTGGGTTTGAAACCATGTTGCGCTGTCTGCAAAACAAACTCATCGTCTATGTGGAAAAAGGGAAACCAAGGAGAGATCCTATGCAATAACTGCACGGGGAAGAGCACCAGCAGTGGAGCATCTGGACCCTCGGTGTCCTCCAACACACTACAGAATAATGGCGGGGGCAAGCAGGTTGTTTGTCGTTTTGAGCACATACACTAAGTGTACAAAACATTAGGAACACCTACTCTTTCCATACCAAGTAAATCCAGGTGAACGCTGATTCCTTATTGATGTCACCTGTTAAATCCACTTCAATCAGAAGATGAAGGGGATGACACAGGTTAAATACATATTTTTAAGCCGTGAGACATGGGTTGTGTATGTGTGCCATTCCGAGGAGGGTGAATGGGCAAGAATAAAGTGTTAAGTGCCTTTGAACTGGGTATGGAACTAGGTTGTGTGTCGAGCTGCAACGCTGCTGGGTTTTTCACGATCAACAGTTTCTCATGTGCATCAAGAATGGTCCAGCCAATTTGACACAACTGTGGGAAGCATTGGAGTCAACATGGCCAGCATCCCCGTGGTATGCTTTTGACAACTTGTAGAGTCTATGCCCCGATAAATTGAGTCTGTTCTGAGGGCAAAAGCGGGTGCATCTCAATATTAAGGTGTTCCTAATGTTTTGTACACTCAGTGTACATAGGCCTGCACTATAATGTACTGTGCTGTGCTCCCCTTAGTGACTGTAACTCCATACTAACAATATATGCATGTTTACACATTGTCACCCTGATGGAGATGTAATATTGCTATGTGACACATCTTGCCCACAGTCTAAACAAGAGATCCACAGGAGATCAGCACGGTTGAGGAGCACAAAGTACAAAGCCCCTGCCTCTGAAAAAAAGGTGTCTACCAAAGGAAAAGGCAGAAGACACATATTCAAACTAAAAAATGTAAGTATATTATTAGTTCAAATACACAGGAACTATCTTTGTGTTGGATTGTCCGAAATCACAGGGGTTCAAATCTAAGCTCCTCCCAATGTGACCCCCCCACAGCCAATCAAAGCACCAGAATCTGTTTCCACAATCATCACATCAGAATCAGTCTTTTATAAGGTATGTTTACTTTTTATAAATCCTTTCTGTACAATATATTAGCAAACATAACAAACGTATCTGTTGTATAATGCATGCCACAGATATGTATAGCTGTCAACAATAGTTCTGCCTTCGTGTCATTGTGCAGGGTGTGTATTATCAGATGGGAGACGTCATCAAAGTGACAGACGAGGATGATGGGAGGCCGTACTATGCACAGATCAGAGGTTTCATCCAGGACCAGTACTGTGAGAGGAGTGCTGCGTTGACTTGGTTGATACCAACCCAGGCCAGTCCTAAGGACCTGTTTGATCCAGCCACTTACATTGTTGGTGAGTGATGATTGAACCTAAGTATTTATCTCACATTTTTTAAAGTTACATTTGAGCACACAGAAATAAAAGTGGTCTCTTTCTGAACATTGTGTATATGGGAGTAATGTCACAGTAGACTCAAAAGACCACTACGAGCTGATAATGTTTCCATTACTGATTTTCTGATTGTGTCTATAGGTCCAGAGGAGGATCTACCCAGGAAGATGGAGTACTTGGAGTTTGTGTGCCACGCCCCCTCGGAGTACTTCAAGTCCAGGAGCTGCCCCTATCCCACCATTCCTATCCGTCCAGAGAAAGGCTACATCTGGACCCATATTGGACCCACGCCGGCCATCGCTATCAAAGAATCATTTGGCAACAGCAATTAGCCGTTGGGTCAATTAACATGAAGATATTAACTTTGTCTGTTAGTCTGCTAGTACAAGGCACTTGACCCAAATTGCTCCAGGGTCGCCGTTGATAATGGCAGACCCCGGCCATGACCCACTCTCGTGAGAGTGGTTCAGGGTGAGTTGGAACATGCTAAAAAAACACATTTCCAATTCACACGTGTATTAATACACACTTGTACATGTATAAAATGGGACAAATATAAACACCCACATAATAATAATAATTATAATAGTCTGAATATTGAAAGTGTTTGTAATTCAACGTTTACAAACCCTTCTACGTCAAACCCTTCCAACAGTACAGGGACGGACCCATAAAATGATCATCCTGAGGTGACAGTCAGACATGGGATTGACTTTTTTTATTCGGTAATAAATGTGGAAAATACATTTTTCATAAGCTTTGTACTGGAATGTTTTTCAAACACATATCATTTTTATTTAGACATCTGTGCAATACATGTTAAGTGTTATACCTAAAAATAAAACAGTATTTATAAAGATGCTTTTAATAGACTCCAAGTTCAACCCTTTTGGTATATACTTTTAGACACTTTGTGAAACCTTTATGATCATTTACCTCAGTCACCAGTCCTTTTTTTTATCAAGAAACTAACTCTTCCTTGATGTCACATTACATGGTTAATATTGATCTGCATGTGGAAATGTGTGCAGCAAGCCTGAGTGATTTAGCCAGTTAATCTATCATTATCTTTGAGACCATTTCAGCTAATCAGTAAAGCCAAATGATTTGGGACATGAAGAAATTCCTGTTAAAAGTATGTTCAGCCTGTGTTGTGGTGTGTGCTGGGAGTGTTACTGTGTCCCGCATCCATATGTGTAGAAGTAGACTGGTAGTACATCGGGCTGTCCATGGACAGCCTCATGGCTGTGTGACGCATGTTCCCCTTCTGGAACAGGTGAGCAGATGCTGTGTTCGAGTCTATGACATGAGCCTGAAACGCAGACACGTAACAGAATAGTGAATGTAAACTTATCGACAATTCTAGGAAGAGTCAATCTATTGTGTACCCATAAAGCTCTGGTCAAAATGAGTACACTGCATAGGGAATAGGGTGCCATGTCCACTGCCTTCCTACCTTCTCCAGGGTGATGAGGGTGGACAGTATGTCTCCGGTGCGGCCTGTGGCGATATCATTATTCAATAGGTTGTCCTGGAGGGTTGCAGCCATATGGTTCCTCATCATCACCTCCTGCTCTTGCTTTACGTTGAAAGACAGGCTGTGCACCTCCTCCACTATACTGTGGATAAACACATACCCATGGTCGGACATATACCTACAGTTCATCCACTGTACAAAGACATATTTTTTTCATTAAAGACCATCTTTACTTATAAGGGAGAAAAAATGGTCTAATTGAATTCAGAAAAATAGAGATTGAAAAACATGATTTCTTGATATCACAATTACTTTATTTTATGGAACTCTTATTTTACCAGGTAAATTGACTGAGAACACGTACTTTACAGCAACGAGCTGGGGAATAGTTACAGGGAGAGGGGATGAATGAGCCAATTGGAAACGTAAATCAGTTACTGTGATGGACGATGAAAAAATGTATAGTGGCTTCAATAGCTTCTAGCTAGAACAGAGACTTCCTTTACACTACCTGTCCATCTCTTGTCTTATCTCCCTGTAGGCAGCCATATTCTTCTGCATAGCAGCTGTGACAAGGGCCAGCTCCTCGAAGGTGTCCATGGTCAGGTTCTCTAGACAGCTCGCCTTCCAGGGCTTCTGGCGCCGGGTCATGTTGGACTTGGTCACCACCTCCTCCACGTGGATGGTGCTCTGTTCCGCCAAGCCTCCCGTGTCCTCTGGAATCAGCTGTGTGAGGAGACGGTTTGAGGAGAGAGGACTAAATACACAGGGAACTACGAAAGAGCAGTGGTCGTATTAATGATTTTGAATGGCAGCTCGCTTGTAATAATCCGTATACAAATCATCACGCATACCCACCCCCTTTGAAAGGCTGGTCATGGCTCATATCAACACCATCATGTCGGAAACCCTAGACCGACTCCAATTCGCATACCCCCCAACAGATCCACAGATGACGCCATCTCAATCACACTCCACACTGCTCTTTCCCACCTGGACAAAAGGAACACCTATGTGACAACGCTGTTCATTCACTACAGCTCAGCGTTCAACAACATAGTGACCACAAAACTCATCACTAAGCTAAGTACCCTGTGAATAAACACCTCCCTCTGTAACTGGACTTCCAGACAGGCCGGCCCCAGGTGGTAAGGGTAGGTAACAACACATCTGCCATGCTGATCCTCAACACTGGGGCCCCTCTGGGGTGCGTGCTTAGTCCCTTCCTGTGCTCCCTGTTCACCCAGGACTGCTCTGCCAAGCACAACTCCAACACCATCATTAAGTTTGCTGATGACACAACAGTGGTAGGCCTGATCACCAACAATGATGAGATATAGGAAAAAGGAGGGCCGAACAGGCTGCCATTAACATTGACGGGGTGGAAGTGGAGCGGGTCAAGAGTTTTAAGTTCCTTATTGTCCACATCACCAACAAACTATCATGGTCCAAACACACCAAGACAAAGACAGTTGTGAAGAGGGCACGACAACACCTTTTCCCCCTCAGGAGACCGAAAATATTTGGTATGGATCCCCAGATCCTCAAAAAGTTATACAGCTGCACCATCGAGAGCATCCTGACCGGTTGTATCACCGCCTGGTATGGCAACTGCTCGGCATCTGACCGTGAGGCTCAACAGAGGGCAGTACACCACTGGGGCCAAGCTTGTTGACATACAGGACCTATATACTAGGCGGTGTCAGAGGAAGGCTCAAAAAATGGTCAAAGACTCCAGTCACCCAAGTAGACTGTTAACTCACGGCAAGCGGTACAGGAGCGCCAAGTCTAGGTCCAAAAGGCTCCTTAACAGCTTCTACCCCCAAGCCATAAGACTGCTGAACAATCGGATAAATGGCCACCCGGACTATTTACACTTAACCCCCCCCACTCACTCTATGTATAGTCACTTTTCAAATGACCTCGACTAACTTGTACCCCTGCACATTGACTCGGTACCAGTACCCGCTGTATATAGCCTCATTATTGTGATGTCATTTTCTTGTCACTTTTTAATTTTATTACATTTTTGTATTTTTTTCCACTTTACTTTATTTGGTAAATATTTTCTTAACTCTATTTCTTGAACTGCATTGTTGGTTAAGGGCTTGTAAGTAAGAATTTCACGGTAAGGTCCACACCTGTTGTATTTGGCCACGTGACAAATAACATTTTATTTTATTTGATCAACAATACACATTTGAGGGTCAAGAAGACGTTACAGACAGTGCCTTGATATAAATAACACTATGTGACAAACACTAAATGTGAAAAGGGAAAGAGTGACAGACTAACCGCCGCCGGCGAACACTCGTTCGAATTCTTTTCATCATAGTCGGGCATGGAGATCTCAAGGTTGGTGGTTACCACGGCAACGAGAAGGTTGGCGAAGATGAAGGCTCCGCCAGTGAGGAAGATGAAAAAGTAGAGAGAAGCTCCGTACATCAGCCCCTCATCACTACAGTGCAGAGAGAAAGGACAACACTTACCACATAAGGACAAAATACATAGAACTATGTCTACAATATGTAGGCATTCTCACATAAGCTTTTCACTCTATTGCAAAATGTTAAGCCCCATTTGACTACAATTAGCAGGTTGACGTTAATTGTCATGAGTCTTGTCCTGGAGGTAGAACTGAGTGATTTCCGTTTTGATATCGGCAGAGTAAAAATGGGTTATATTGTAAAAAAGTATGAAACACTTTTTGATCTTAATTTAAGGTTAGGCATTAGGGTTAGCAGTGTGGTTAAGGTTAGGCATTAGGGTTAGCAGTGTGGTTAAGGTTAGGCATTAGGGTTAGCAGTGTGGTTAAGGTTAGGCACTAGGGTTAGCAGTGTGGTTAAGGTTAGGCATTAGGGTTAGCAGTGTGGTTAGGCATTAGGGTTAGCAGTGTGGTTAAGGTTAGGCATTAGGGTTAGCAGTGTGGTTAGGCATTAGGGTTAGCAGTGTGGTTAAGGTTAGGCATTAGGGTTAGCAGTGTGGTTAAGGTTAGGCATTAGGGTTAGCAGTGTGGTTAAGGTTAGGCACTAGGGTTAGCAGTGTGGTTAAGGTTATGCATTAGGGTTAGCAGTGTGGTTAAGGTTAGGCATTAGGGTTAGCAGTGTGGTTAAGGTTAGGCATTAGGGTTAGCAGTGTGGTTAAGGTTAGGCATTAGGGTTAGCAGTGTGGTTAAGGTTAGGCATTAGGGTTAGCAGTGTGGTTAAGGTTAGGCATTAGGGTTAGCAGTGTGGTTAAGGTTAGGCATTAGGGTTAGCAGTGTGGTTAAGGTTAGGCATTAGGGTTAGCAGTGTGGTTAAGGTTAGGCATTAGGGTTAGCAGTGTGGTTAAGGTTAGGCATTAGGGTTAGCAGTGTGGTTAAGGTTAGGCATTAGTGTTAGCAGTGTGGTTAAGGTTAGGCATTAGGGTTAGCAGTGTGGTTAAGGTTAGGCATTAGGGTTAGCAGTGTGGTTAAGGTTAGGCATTAGGGTTAGCAGTGTGGTTAAGGTTAGGCACTAGGGTTAGCAATGTGGTTAAGGTTAGGCATTAGGGTTAGCAGTGTGGTTAAGGTTAGGCATTAGGGTTAGCAGTGTGGTTAAGGTTAGGCATTAGGGTTAGCAGTGTGGTTAAGGTTAGGCATTAGGGTTAGCAGTGTGGTTAAGGTTAGGCATTAGGGTTAGCAGTGTGGTTAAGGTTAGGCATTAGAGTTAGCAGTGTGGTTAAGGTTAGGCATTAGGGTTAGCAGTGTGGTTAAGGTTAGGCATTAGGGTTAGCAGTGTGGTTAAGGTTAGGCATTAGGGTTAGCAGTGTGGTTAAGGTTAGGCATTAGGGTTAGCAGTGTGGTTAAGGTTAGGCATTAGGGTTAGCAGTGTGGTTAAGGTTAGGCATTAGGGTTAGCAGTGTGGTTAAGGTTAGGTTAAAAGGCAGATTTTATGACTTTGTGGCTGTGCAAGCTAGTGACCACTGCAGAGCTGCCTCCAGAACAAAATAATTTTTTCGTGAACAACTTTTTATTTAGTTTAGTCTTTTTTTTTGGGGGGGGGGGATACAATGAATACAAAAGAGAACCCCAACCCATTCCCCCCCCCTCAGTCCCTATTCACAAGCCTTATACAAAGATAATGTTAGATTACAAAATGCAATTATGTTCGTGGTCATTAGCTTATGCCTGCCCATACCGTAACCCCACAGGACATACTGTATGAACTGGATGAGGGGAAATGTAGTCTTTATCCAAGGACATACTGTATGAACTGGATAAGGGGAAATGTAGTCTTTATCCAAGGACATACTGTATGAACTGGATGAGGGGAAATGTAGTCTTTATCCAAGGACATACTGTATGAACTGGATAAGGGGAAATGTAGTCTTTATCCAAGGACATACTGTATGAACTTAGATGAGGGCAAATGTAGTCTTTATCCAAGGAGATACTGTATGAACTGGATGAGGGGAAATGTAGTCTTTATCCAAGGACACATACTGTATGAACTGGATGAGGGGAAATGTAGTCTTTATCCAAGGACATACTGTATGAACTGGATAAGGGGAAATGTAGTCTTTATCCAAGGACATACTGTATGAACTGGATGAGGGGAAATGTAGTCTTTATCCAAGGACATACTGTATGAACTGGATGAGGGGAAATGTAGTCTTTATCCAAGGACATACTGTATGAACTGGATGAGGGGAAATGTAGTCTTTATCCAAGGACATACTGTATGAACTGGATGAGGGGAAATGTAGTCTTTATCCAAGGACATACTGTATGAACTGGATAAGGGGAAATGTAGGGCCTTGTGTCACTTACGCCTTAAACTCCCTGTAGATGTCCATCCATCCGTCCTGGGTGATGCAGATGAAGAGGGTGTAGAGGGCTGAGAACAGGTCCCCAAAGGCTGATGGGACAGCAGCACTGAACAGGGTCACGCCGAACACCGCAAACACCTGACAGACACAGACAAAAAATTAGACATTAGACACAAACACAGAGAGACACAAACACAGGGGACAACTGAGCAGATGTCCCACCATCACAAACACAGGGGACAACTGAGCAGTTGTAGAATCCATTCATATGGTCTCATATCACTCCTTGAAACATCACACACTCATCTGGGGCCATAGTAACAAACCAACATATTAAATACTATAAACAAGAGCAAGAACTGGGGCGTCATAGTTTGACTGTTCTCATGATTCTTTTCTCATTCAAAGTCACGAGAATGAGGTGAAGAAGTGGTAATGGATTAAGACAAATGATGATGAAGTGAGAGAGAGAGAATTAGAAAGAGTGAGAGGTTGAATTGGTAAATGATTTAACACCTACAAGCATGATGATGAGGAGGAGGAAGAAGATGTTGGCCATGTCTGGAATGGACTGCATAATGACGGTGACCATCATAGCCATACCCTGCATGGAGGCAAAACCCCTGATACTACGGATTACCCTCAACACCCTGGAACACACACACAATAAATAACACATTACAACATGGAGTGACAACCCACTGAGCACAGATGTCAATTCAACGTCTATTCCATGTTGGTTCAACGTCTATTCCATGTTGGTTCAACGTCATTTCATTGAAATGACGTGGAAACCCTGTTGATTCAACAAGTGTGTGACCAATGGGAAAGCAGCACACAACAACAACTCCACAACAAATAATGTTTCATGTTGATGTTTGACACACAAAAAAACTATTGTCCTAAAACTAAATTAGGTTAAGGTTAGGATAATTAACGTGGAAGGTTAGGAGAATTATCGTGGCAGGTTAGGAGAATTAGGTTAAGATTAGAAAAAGGGTTGAGGTTAGCTATTGTCCCCGACACAACTCAAACATATCTAGTTACAACCAGGCCTGCACTGAGAACACCCTACGTTTGCACTAATGCGTTTCTGCGGAGTGAGCGGTACTCCTTCACCTGATGACCTTTAGCAAACTGTCCCCACCCTGGGGAAAGATCAGGGGTCCAAGCATCAGAGCCAGAGTGACCAAACAGTCCAGGACATTCCAGCCATTCTGAAATACCAGAGAGAGAGAGAGAGAGAGAGAGAGAGAGAGAGAGAGAGAGAGAGAGAGAGAGAGAGAGAGAGAGAGAGAGAGAGAGAGAGAGAATGACACCACAATAGTCACTGTGAAGGCCACAGTAGGTAATAGGTTGTGTCAAATCAATCTCCTGACCAGACGTTACCTTCCAGAAGATGTTGAAGCCGTAGTACCACTTGACCAGGATCTCCCAGATGAAGACGGTGAGGATAATATGCTCACAGATGCTGAACGCAATGTCATACTTCTACAATGAACCAATCATACCATAGCATTTCAGGTCATTGTTATCTGTTGACTTGTCATATAAAATGAGCTTTCAGTTTGAAAGTAGGCCTACAATACCTCTTTGTATTTTGTATTTTTTAGGGATCCCCATTAGCTACTCTTCCTGGGGCCCAAACACACCAAAGCATCCACATTACATATGAATCAATACATAAAACAGTGAACTATGTTTGTACTGAATGAGCTAAAGATAAAACAGGACATCATATAACATCCCTACACCACCACATATCCACAACACAACATGTTCAATTACACCATATACCAAGATGTCCTCAGTGACCATAACTTACCTTGGCAATGATAGCATCAGTTTGGAAGGCCATAATGATGCAGTTGCTGACAATCATGACGATGATGAGTAATTTGAACAGGAAGTTCTCCAGCAGCGCACCCATGAGCACCTGGGAGACATAGTCCTCAGTGTCTGAGTCATCCTATAAGGTATAGTCAGAGGTCATTATTGGTATTCATCTAGCTGAACCGGAGCCCCTGTCTCCTGGACAGATGAAAATAATTGGATAATCTCCCCAGGTACCAGTATCAGTGATGAAGATCTGTCTGAAAATAGTTTGAAAAAACTGAGTAGTGTGATTTCTCTGTATATCTCTCTATATTAACCCACTCATTGTTCACTATATAAGTAATCATATCTGTGAAATCCCAACAGTATAAATATAGCCTACACCTTTTGCTGGGTGATGTCTCTGATGCTGATCATCTCAGGCTCCTCATCTCGCTCTAGCATGGACCACCTCCTCCCGGTGCTCTCCGACGCCCGCTGCAGTATAACAAATTGTTAATTGGATGCCCCAAAAACATGTTAATCTTTTGTAAAAGTTGTTCAAATATATGGAAAAGTTCAAAACAGACAATACACTTGAATACGTGTACAAAGAGAGCATATAGATGACATGGTGGTAGAGCGAAAACAGCCAATAGGCCTACCCTGGCGTTTGGAGTTCGTCTAGGCCTACCTGGAGGATCATCAAGCGTTTCCTGTAATCCATTTTTTCGCGCCTTCTCCCTTCAACCCATTTTTCAGGTAAATGCCATGGAAGCTATACCACGTTACCGCTTTTGACTCACCAGCTCAGTTGAAAATATTGTGAAGAATGTTGAGGAATCTTTGACCAAAAAGGTCTCGCTCCAGAAGATAGATGTCATAATCGTGCAACAGGTGATTGGAACTGAAGTAGCGTTCTCTTCATTCAGTCCTCCGTCCATTCTATATTCTAATTACGCAGACACGTGTCACAATGTGTTTCCACCACTGGGTGGCAATATTTATCACAGGGAGTTTCCAGTAGCCTATTTAGGGAAACAGTGATCGAGCTATTAAACAAATAAAACGTTTGTATAATGAAGGGTTCTTATTTTATGTTCACATGCATAGGCACATCATGCACGCGTTACATTATGACACTGTAATTTATTATATGCACACACAATACAAATCCACAGTTAGTTTGGGGAAAATACTTTATACTAATGTACAGCAGGAGGCGCTTGTACCCTATATAGATTATTCGTTTCTTTTTCATATTAAATTCCGTAAATTCCCTCTGTCCATATTGCGAGCACTTTCCCAAAGCTTCGGTCCTCTTGTTTACCTCAACCAACTTCAGCCTATCTCAACTCTCGAATAACTTGATAGGAAAATGGATATATCGGTGCATACAGGATATAACTGTCTTTGTTGTTATCAATGGGAGATGATGAAAATGTCTTGGTCAATTCGCAAATAGATGAAGGTTCAAGGCACAAGAGGAAATACCACAAAATATGGGAAAACTCCAATCAAAACATGGTAAAACTTGGTATTTAGATTATTTTCAGAGGCTACTGTAAATCTCTTCATAACCAAAATATAACGGTATTTTCTTTCTATATTTTATGTTTCCATTCATGCATAATTTGGATAGCCTGTAAACGCAGAGAAAATCCTGAAGGTAAGAATCACCTATTCAGAAGTATGTCTCTCAAATATAAAATGTCATGCAGGGTATAGACTATTTCTTATTTCTTATTTTGTTTTGTAGGTGGTAGTTTTGCTGCCAATGTGCTCACCTGTCAGGGAGAGTGGGAACATACTGGTCTCCACACCCACACAATCAGATTTAAGCAGGTACAGTGCATTATAATACAGTTGATATATTTTACACCTGGGTTGAGATATGATTAATATTTGGTCACTTTTGCAGATTTCAGAGAGAATGAGAGAGGGGGGAGATACACACACAGAGAGAGAGAGAGAGAGAGAGAGGGGGGGATACAGAGAGAGAGAGAGAGAGAGGAGAGAGAGAGAGAGAGAGAGAGAGAGAGAGAGAGAGAGAGAGAGAGAGAGAGAGAGAGAGAGAGAGAGAGAGAGAGAGAGAGAGGGGGGGGGATACACACAGAGAGAGAGAGAGAGAGAGAGGGGGTACAGAGAGAGAGAGAGAGAGAGAGAGAGAGAGAGAGAGAGAGAGAGAGAGAGAGAGAGAGAGAGAGAGAGAGAGAGAGAGAGAGAGAGAGAGAGAGGGGGGGATACACAGAGAGAAAGAGAGAGAGAGAGAGAGAGAGAGAGAGAGAGAGAGAGAGAGAGAGAGAGGCGGGAGATACACAGAGAGAGAGAGAGAGAGAGAGAGAGAGAGAGAGAGAGAGAGAGAGAGAGAGAGAGAGAGAGAGAGGGGGGGAGATACACACAGCGAGAGAGAGAGAGAGGGGGGATATACACAGAGAGAGAGAAAGAGAGAGAGAGTGTGAGGGAGAGTAACATACCTCAGAAAGTCAGTTACCTCATCACAAATATCAATATCAACATCAATATCAAGTTGTCCTCTGTATCTCCGTTGTGTAGCATCATGATAGTGGGAAAAAATGTATGCACGCATGACTGTAAGTCGCTTTCGATAAAAGTGTGGCTTTTTTTTGGCATAGAAAAGCCTGTAAATGGACAGCAACACAGACGTGTGTCATTAGAGTGGAGAGGCTTGAACTTAGATAATGATGCTAATGAGAACCAGAATGGTGGAGTTCTGTGACGGGGCAGATGAATGGACTAAGGCCTCCTAGAGTGGAAGGGGTAAGAACCCTAATGGACAGGTAAAGGTGGTTCTTTTATAAGACAGAGGGAGGTCAACTGACCATTCTCAATATTGAGGACAGGATATTGTTGTATTCATCAATCTTTATACCAAAATCACAACCAAAGTATGTACCATCTAGGGTTGGTAAATTGGTAAACAACAAATAACATTGAGAATTACTGTCTTGTCAGTCTTGTTAATATCCATCAATTGAATAGAGGACTGATACTGTCAGTCACCACTTTGGGCTCATATTGTGTCCACACAGGTGTTCACACTGGGGTTCACACTGGGGTTCACACTTTGGTTCACACTGGGGTTCAGTCAGTCTCAGCCAGGTCTGTTCCAGCCCAGGATAATAAACTATCCGACACGCTCCCTCCCTCCCAGTCCCAGCCAAGGCAAGGCAGCCACAGGATCATGGCTCACAGCCAAGCCAGGGACATGAAAGGTGTTTGGAAAGAGGCTTTTTTTCTCCCTGCTCCTTCCTTTGCTCTCTCTGTGAGAGGAGGCTGTCATGTCGGTGTGAAACACATATGGCCGCCGTCCAGAACAGCGGGGTCTTTCAGTGCCGCCATACTGAACCTACACATCTGGTCCTGGTTTTCTGACTGCAACAGAGACAAGCTGTACTGACTGTGAAGGGAACAAGGTATGGTAGGCGTAGTGTCTGCTGGTGGTGGCACGTTAACTGGTGAGGACGGGCTCATAATAATGGCTGGAACGGAATGATGGCTGGAACGGAATGAATGGAATGGTATCAAACAGATGGGTTCCATGTGATTGATACCATTCCATTCACTCCATTACAGCCATTGTTATGAGTCGTCCTCCCCTCAGCAGCCTCCTGTGCCTTAGACGTTGGCCTAATGAGTTCATCAGGTTTAGAGAGCTGTAGGGGCTTGAGAGTCCTATACAACATCATATAACATAGTGAGAGTCCTATACAACATCATGTAACATAGTGAGAGTCCTATACAACATCATGTAACATAGTGAGAGTCCTATACAACATCATCATATAACATAGTGAGAGTCCTATACAACATCATGTAACATAGTGAGAGTCCTATACAACATCATGTAACATAGTGAGAGTCCTATACAACATCATCATATAACATAGTGAGAGTCCTATACAACATCATGTAACATAGTGAGAGTCCTATACAACATCATGTAACATAGTGAGAGTCCTATACAACATCATGTAACAGAGTGAGAGTCCTATACAACATCATGTAACATAGTGAGAGTCCTATACAACATCATGTAACAGAGTGAGAGTCCTATACAACATCATGTAACAGAGTGAGAGTCCTATACAACATCATGTAACATAGTGAGAGTCCTATACAACATCATGTAACATAGTGAGAGTCCTATACAACATCATGTAACAGAGTCAGAGTCCTATACAACATCATGTAACATAGTGAGAGTCCTATACAACATCATGTAACATAGTGAGAGTCCTATACAACATCATGTAACAGAGTGAGAGTCCTATACAACATCATGTAACATAGTGAGAGTCCTATACAACATCATGTAACAGAGTGAGAGTCCTATACAACATCATGTAACATAGTGAGAGTCCTATACAACATCATATAACATAGTGAGAGTCCTATACAACATCATGTAACATAGTGAGAGTCCTATACAACATCATGTAACATAGTGAGAGTCCTATACAACATCATGTAACATAGTGAGAGTCCTATACAACATCATGTAACAGAGTGAGAGTCCTATACAACATCATGTAACATAGTGAGAGTCCTATACAACATCATATAACATAGTGAGAGTCCTATACAACATCATGTAACATAGTGAGAGTCCAATACAACATCATGTAACATAGTGAGAGTCCTATACAACATCATGTAACATAGTGAGAGTCCTATACAACATCATGTAACAGAGTGAGAGTCCTATACAACATCATGTAACATAGTGAGAGTCCTATACAACATCATGTAACATAGTGAGAGTCCAATACAACATCATGTAACATAGTGAGAGTCCTATACAACATCATCATATAACATAGTGAGAGTCCTATACAACATCATGTAACATAGTGAGAGTCCTATACAACATCATCATATAACATAGTGAGAGTCCTATACAACATCATGTAACATAGTGAGAGTCCTATACAACATCATGTAACAGAGTGAGAGTCCTATACAACATCATGTAACATAGTGAGAGTCCTATACAACATCATATAACATAGTGAGAGTCCTATACAACATCATGTAACATAGTGAGAGTCCTATACAACATCATGTAACATAGTGAGAGTCCTATACAACATTATGTAACATAGTGAGAGTCCTATACAACATCATGTAACAGAGTGAGAGTCCTATACAACATCATGTAACATAGTGAGAGTCCTATACAACATCATATAACATAGTGAGAGTCCTATACAACATCATGTAACATAGTGAGAGTCCAATACAACATCATGTAACATAGTGAGAGTCCTATACAACATCATGTAACATAGTGAGAGTCCTATACAACATCATGTAACAGAGTGAGAGTCCTATACAACATCATGTAACATAGTGAGAGTCCTATACAACATCATGTAACAGAGTGAGAGTCCAATACAACATCATGTAACATAGTGAGAGTCCTATACAACATCATGTAACATAGTGAGAGTCCTATACAACATCATGTAACATAGTGAGAGTCCTATACAACATCATGTAACAGAGTGAGAGTCCAATACAACACCATGTAACATAGTGAGAGTCCTATACAACATCATGTAACATAGTGAGAGTCCTATACAACATCATCATATAACATAGTGAGAGTCCTATACAACATCATGTAACATAGTGAGAGTCCTATACAACATCATGTAACATAGTGAGAGTCCTATACAACATCATGTAACATAGTGAGTCCTATACAACATCATCATGTTAACATAGTGAGAGTCCTATACAACATCATGTTAACATAGTGAGAGTCCTATACAACATCATATAACATAGTGAGAGTCCTATACAACATCATCATATAACATAGTGAGAGTCCTATACAACATCATGTAACATAGTGAGAGTCCTATACAACATCATGTAAAAGAGTGAGAGTCCTATACAACATCATGTTAACATAGTGAGAGTCCTATACAACATCATGTAACATAGTGAGAGTCCTATACAACATCATGTAACAGAGTGAGAGTCCTATACAACATCATGTAACAGAGTGAGAGTCCTATACAACATCATGTAACATAGTGAGAGTCCTATACAACATCATCATATAACATAGTGAGAGTCCTATACAACATCATGTAACATAGTGAGAGTCCAATACAACATCATGTAACATAGTGAGAGTCCTATACAACATCATGTAACATAGTGAGAGTCCTATACAACATCATGTAACATAGTGAGAGTCCTATACAACATCATGTAACATAGTGAGAGTCCTATACAACATCATGTAACATAGTGAGAGTCCTATACAACATCATGTAACAGAGTGAGAGTCCTATACAACATCATGTAACAGAGTGAGAGTCCTATACAACATCATGTAACATAGTGAGAGTCCTATACAACATCATGTAACAGAGTGAGAGTCCTATACAACATCATGTAACAGAGTGAGAGTCCAATACAACATCATGTAACATAGTGAGAGTCCTATACAACATCATCATATAACATAGTGAGAGTCCTATACAACATCATGTAACATAGTGAGAGTCCAATACAACATCATGTAACATAGTGAGAGTCCTATACAACATCATGTATCATAGTGAGAGTCCTATACAACATCATGTAACATAGTGAGAGTCCTATACAACATCATGTAACATAGTGAGAGTCCTATACAACATCATGTAACATAGTGAGAGTCCTATACAACATCATGTAACAGAGTGAGAGTCCTATACAACATCATGTAACAGAGTGAGAGTCCTATACAACATCATGTAACATAGTGAGAGTCCTATACAACATCATGTAACAGAGTGAGAGTCCTATACAACATCATGTAACAGAGTGAGAGTCCTATACAACATCATGTAACATAGTGAGAGTCCTATACAACATCATGTAACATAGTGAGAGTCCTATACAACATCATGTAACATAGTGAGAGTCCTATACAACATCATGTAACAGAGTGAGAGTCCTATACAACATCATGTAACATAGTGAGAGTCCTATACAACATCATGTAACATAGTGAGAGTCCAATACAACATCATGTAACATAGTGAGAGTCCTATACAACATCATGTAACATAGTGAGAGTCCTATACAACATCATGTAACAGAGTGAGAGTCCTATACAACATCATCATGTTAACATAGTGAGAGTCCTATACAACATCATGTAACATAGTGAGAGTCCTATACAACATCATGTAACAGAGTGAGAGTCCTATACAACATCATGTAACAGAGTGAGAGTCCTATACAACATCATGTAACATAGTGAGAGTCCTATACAACATCATGTAACAGAGTGAGAGTCCTATACAACATCATGTAACAGAGTGAGAGTCCTATACAACATCATCATGTTAACATAGTGAGAGTCCTATACAACATCATGTAACATAGTGAGAGTCCTATACAACATCATGTAACAGAGTGAGAGTCCTATACAACATCATGTAACATAGTGAGAGTCCTATACAACATCATGTAACATAGTGAGAGTCCTATACAACATCATGTAACAGAGTGAGAGTCCTATACAACATCATGTAACAGAGTGAGAGTCCTATACAACATCATGTAACATAGTGAGAGTCCTATACAACATCATGTAACATAGTGAGAGTCCTATACAACATCATGTAACAGAGTGAGAGTCCAATACAACATCATGTAACATAGTGAGAGTCCTATACAACATCATCATATAACATAGTGAGAGTCCTATACAATATCATGTAACATAGTGAGAGTCCTATACAACATCATGTAACAGAGTGAGAGTCCAATACAACATCATGTAACATAGTGAGAGTCCTATACAACATCATCATATAACATAGTGAGAGTCCTATACAACATCATGTAACAGAGTGAGAGTCCTATACAACATCATGTAACATAGTGAGAGTCCTATACAACATCATGTAACATAGTGAGAGTCCTATACAACATCATGTAACATAGTGAGAGTCCTATACAACATCATGTAACATAGTGAGAGTCCTATACAACATCATCATATAACATAGTGAGAGTCCTATACAACATCATGTAACAGAGTGAGAGTCCTATACAACATCATGTAACATAGTGAGAGTCCAATACAACATCATGTAACATAGTGAGAGTCCTATACAACATCATGTAACATAGTGAGAGTCCTATACAACATCATGTAACAGAGTGAGAGTCCTATACAACATCATGTAACATAGTGAGAGTCCTATACAACATCATGTTAACATAGTGAGAGTCCAATACAACATCATGTAACATAGTGAGAGTCCTATACAACATCATGTAACATAGTGAGAGTCCTATACAACATCATGTAACATAGTGAGAGTCCTATACAACATCATCATATAACATAGTGAGAGTCCTATACAACATCATGTAACACAGTGAGAGTCCTATACAACATCATGTAACATAGTGAGAGTCCTATACAACATCATGTAACATAGTGAGAGTCCTATACAACATCATGTAACATAGTGAGAGTCCTATACAACATCATGTAACATAGTGAGAGTCCTATACAACATCATGTAAAAGAGTGAGAGTCCTATACAACATCATGTAACATAGTGAGAGTCCTATACAACATCATGTAACAGAGTGAGAGTCCTATACAACATCATGTAACAGAGTGAGAGTCCTATACAACATCATGTAACATAGTGAGAGTCCTATACAACATCATGTAACATAGTGAGAGTCCTATACAACATCATGTAACATAGTGAGAGTCCTATACAACATCATGTAACAGAGTGAGAGTCCTATACAACATCATGTAACATAGTGAGAGTCCTATACAACATCATGTAACATAGTGAGAGTCCTATACAACATCATGTAACAGAGTGAGAGTCCTATACAACATCATGTAACATAGTGAGAGTCCTATACAACATCATGTAACATAGTGAGAGTCCTATACAACACCATGTAACATAGTGAGAGTCCTATACAACATCATGTAACATAGTGAGTCCTATACAACATCATCATGTTAACATAGTGAGAGTCCTATACAACATCATGTTAACATAGTGAGAGTCCTATACAACATCATATAACATAGTGAGAGTCCTATACAACATCATCATATAACATAGTGAGAGTCCTATACAACATCATGTTAACATAGTGAGAGTCCTATACAACATCATGTAACATAGTGAGAGTCCTATACAACATCATGTAACAGAGTGAGAGTCCTATACAACATCATGTAACATAGTGAGAGTCCTATACAACATCATGTAACAGAGTGAGAGTCCTATACAACATCATGTAACAGAGTGAGAGTCCTATACAACATCATGTAACATAGTGAGAGTCCTATACAACATCATGTAACATAGTGAGAGTCCTATACAACATCATGTAACATAGTGAGAGTCCTATACAACATCATGTAACAGAGTGAGAGTCCTATACAACATCATGTCACAGAGTGAGAGTCCTATACAACATCATGTAACATAGTGAGAGTCCTATACAACATCATGTAACATAGTGAGAGTCCTATACAACATCATGTAACATAGTGAGAGTCCTATACAACATCATGTAACAGAGTGAGAGTCCTATACAACATCATGTAACATAGTGAGAGTCCTATACAACATCATGTAACATAGTGAGAGTCCTATACAACATCATGTAACATAGTGAGAGTCCTATACAACATCATGTAACATAGTGAGTCCTATACAACATCATCATGTTAACATAGTGAGAGTCCTATACAACATCATGTTAACATAGTGAGAGTCCTATACAACATCATATAACATAGTGAGAGTCCTATACAACATCATCATATAACATAGTGAGAGTCCTATACAACATCATGTAACATAGTGAGAGTCCTATACAACATCATGTAAAAGAGTGAGAGTCCTATACAACATCATGTTAACATAGTGAGAGTCCTATACAACATCATGTAACATAGTGAGAGTCCTATACAACATCATGTAACAGAGTGAGAGTCCTATACAACATCATGTAACATAGTGAGAGTCCTATACAACATCATGTAACAGAGTGAGAGTCCTATACAACATCATGTAACATAGTGAGAGTCCTATACAACATCATCATATAACATAGTGAGAGTCCTATACAACATCATGTAACATAGTGAGAGTTCAATACAACATCATGTAACATAGTGAGAGTTCAATACAACATCATGTAACATAGTGAGAGTCCTATACAACATCATGTAACATAGTGAGAGTCCTATACAACATCATGTAACATAGTGAGAGTTCTATACAACATCATGTAACATAGTGAGAGTCCTATACAACATCATGTAACATAGTGAGAGTCCTATACAACATCATGTAACATAGTGAGAGTCCTATACAACATCATGTAACAGAGTGAGAGTCCTATACAACATCATGTAACATAGTGAGAGTCCTATACAACATCATGTAACATAGTGAGAGTCCTATACAACATCATGTAACATAGTGAGAGTCCTATACAACATCATGTAACATAGTGAGTCCTATACAACATCATCATGTTAACATAGTGAGAGTCCTATACAACATCATGTAACATAGTGAGAGTCCTATACAACATCATGTAACATAGTGAGAGTCCTATACAACATCATGTAACATAGTGAGAGTCCTATACAACATCATGTAACAGAGTGAGAGTCCTATACAACATCATGTAACATAGTGAGAGTCCTATACAACATCATGTAACATAGTGAGAGTCCTATACAACATCATGTAACATAGTGAGAGTCCTATACAACATCATGTAACATAGTGAGTCCTATACAACATCATCATGTTAACATAGTGAGAGTCCTATACAACATCATGTTAACATAGTGAGAGTCCTATACAACATCATATAACATAGTGAGAGTCCTATACAACATCATGTAACATAGTGAGAGTCCTATACAACATCATGTAACAGAGTGAGAGTCCTATACAACATCATGTAACATAGTGAGAGTCCTATACAACATCATGTAACAGAGTGAGAGTCCTATACAACATCATGTAACTTAGTGAGAGTCCTATACAACATCATCATATAACATAGTGAGAGTCCTATACAACATCATGTAACATAGTGAGAGTTCAATACAACATCATGTAACATAGTGAGAGTCCTATACAACATCATGTAACATAGTGAGAGTCCTATACAACATCATGTAACATAGTGAGAGTTCTATACAACATCATGTAACATAGTGAGAGTCCTATACAACATCATGTAACATAGTGAGAGTCCTATACAACATCATGTAACAGAGTGAGAGTCCTATACAACATCATGTAACAGAGTGAGAGTCCTATACAACATCATGTAACATAGTGAGAGTCCTATACAACATCATGTAACATAGTGAGAGTCCTATACAACATCATGTAACATAGTGAGAGTCCTATACAACATCATGTAACAGAGTGCGAGTCCTATACAACATCATGTAACAGAGTGAGAGTCCTATACAACATCATGTAACATAGTGAGAGTCCTATACAACATCATGTAACATAGTGAGAGTCCTATACAACATCATGTAACATAGTGAGAGTCCTATACAACATCATGTAACAGAGTGAGAGTCCTATACAACATCATGTAACATAGTGAGAGTCCTATACAACATCATGTAACATAGTGAGAGTCCAATACAACATCATGTAACATAGTGAGAGTCCTATACAACATCATGTAACATAGTGAGAGTCCTATACAACATCATGTAACAGAGTGAGAGTCCTATACAACATCATGTAACAGAGTGAGAGTCCTATACAACATCATGTAACATAGTGAGAGTCCTATACAACATCATGTAACAGAGTGAGAGTCCTATACAACATCATGTAACAGAGTGAGAGTCCTATACAACATCATGTAACATAGTGAGAGTCCTATACAACATCATGTAACATAGTGAGAGTCCTATACAACATCATGTAACAGAGTGAGAGTCCAATACAACATCATGTAACATAGTGAGAGTCCTATACAACATCATCATATAACATAGTGAGAGTCCTATACAACATCATGTAACAGAGTGAGAGTCCTATACAACATCATGTAACATAGTGAGAGTCCTATACAACATCATGTAACATAGTGAGAGTCCTATACAACATCATGTAACATAGTGAGAGTCCTATACAACATCATGTAACATAGTGAGAGTCCTATACAACATCATGTAACATAGTGAGAGTCCTATACAACATCATCATATAACATAGTGAGAGTCCTATACAACATCATGTAACAGAGTGAGAGTCCTATACAACATCATGTAACATAGTGAGAGTCCAATACAACATCATGTAACATAGTGAGAGTCCTATACAACATCATGTAACATAGTGAGAGTCCAATACAACATCATGTAACATAGTGAGAGTCCTATACAACATCATGTAACATAGTGAGAGTCCTATACAACATCATGTAACATAGTGAGAGTCCTATACAACATCATGTAACATAGTGAGAGTCCTATACAACATCATGTAACATAGTGAGAGTCCTATACAACATCATGTAACATAGTGAGAGTCCTATACAACATCATGTAACACAGTGAGAGTCCTATACAACATCATGTAACATAGTGAGAGGCTCATGCTCATAACTCTTATTTAATTGTGTGACCCCTCACTGTCTCACTCACATATTTTTGATCTATTCTTTTCACTCTCGTAATCATCTCTCAACACTTGGAAAGACCATTGGAGCCGTACTGAATGCCAGCTGCAGGGACATTTGTAACTCATTGTGGTAGTGAGGAGATGTTAATGAAGTGTTGGTCTATGTTGCTGCCTGTCTGGAGCCTGTAATTAGGAAAGAGAGGCAGAGTCTGCCAGGTTCCTGTAATGAGACCAACATCCGCCATGTCTTTTTAATGGCAAATCAGTTGTTTCTGTGATTCTGTTTTCCAGCCCCACCATTAACTGCTCCATGACACCATTGCTTATGTAACTGTCAGCAGGGGCCTTCAGTTTGTAGTGAATGATCAGTTCTTTTCCTGGGCACTTCAAATGTGTGCCTGGCTGTCTGAGCTGATGTTCGTGGTTTGTTCTCTTTTCAGTAAGGGAATTTGATTCTAAAGTCAATTATAAGGTCACATTAACCGCAACGTCCCGGTTGTGTTGCAGCAGAATCTAATAGCGAACTGTCTATCCTTGATTGTAGAGTGAGATATTTCACTATTTCGTTTCACCGTTGTTTTGGCTGTGAGGCCTCCGTCTGTGTGTCCAGGGTCTAGCAGTAACACCTATATTTTATGTCAACATCCTGCAGCCTCAGCTCATAGACCCAGTGAGACACCAAAGGTCTCCATCACCCACCTCGGTCAGAGATCCCACTGTTAGCCATGGAACAATTACCCTTTTCTTCCTCTCTCTCTCCTCCTCTTCTGGCTTCTCCACTTCAAAAGGTGTGTGTGTGTGTGTGTGTGTGTGTGTGTGTGTGTGTGTGTGTGTGTGTGTGTGTGTGTGTGTGTGTGTGTGTGTGTGCGTGCGTGCGTGCGTGCGTGCGTGCGTGCGTGTGTGCGTGCGTGCGTGTGTGAGCGTGCGTGTATGTGTGCATGTGTGTTCTGTATAGAGTGTGTGCTGCGGGCACTGGTCCTAGACTTTCCTCTCTTCAGAAAGAGTAACATATTTACCATGCATGAATTGAAAATAAATGGCAGCCATGTTTTGGAGTGAGGCCCTACTGCTTTTACTGTAAGGTGTCTGATCTCAGCAGCTATTGATTGTGATGTGGTCTTCCATTCTGTACTGGTTCTGCTCTGTTTTCAGAAGTCATCTGATACAATGTTTGCAGAAAAACCTATAGGATGTGTCATCCTTATTTCAAACAGGATTTTAAAAAATGTCAGACTTACCTCAATGTTGACATGCTGTATCTGTCCAATTACAGTAACTCAGGCTGGAGTGCTGAAAACATCACCTGATGGATTAACAAAGGCACATTTGATTATCAAATCTGTTTGTCGAAATCAGGTCTGGATCATGAACAGATATGAGAGCCAGAGATTAGAATGTACAAACACTAACAAAGTTAGAGGAGAAACCAACCACATCGGGTAGCAGTTTACATCACAGTATGTCTAGTGTGTATGGATTTGTAACTGCAGTGTTGAAGAACTGGACCAGTCATTCTGTTGTGTTTGAAGAGGCCCACTGGGCACATACTGTTTGAATCAACATTGTTTCCATGTAATTTCAATGAGATCTGTCTGTGCCCAGTGGTGGGAATCTTCCTTCCAACCCTCCTCGTATTGTTTCTGTCCTGTTTGTTGCCCCAGAGGTTTCGATTCATTATTCTATCGGCTGTAGACTGTTCAGACTCTGGACTCTGTGATCATATTTGGGCTGAGATCGCCTCCCAGAATATTCCAGCTCTGAGACAGGGAAGCTGGTTTTCCCAAACACAGATTGGATCGTTTGGGTGTCTTTCTCCCCCTTTCATGTTTGGTTACTTGGAGAACCTTCAAGTGATTTTGGAAACCACCCTGCTTGCTGGGCTGTTAGCTCAGACAGAAGGCTAGAGAGAGCGTGAGAGCGTGAGAGAGAGGAGAGGAGAGGAGAGGAGAGGAGAGGAGAGAGAGAGAGAGAGAGAGAGAGAGAGAGAGAGAGAGAGAGAGAGAGAGAGAGAGAGAGAGAGAGAGAGACAGAGAGGAGAGAGAGAGAGAGAGAGAGAGAGAGAGAGAGAGAGAGTGGAGAGGAGAGGAGAGGAGCGATGAGGAGAGAGAGAGAGAGAGAGAGAGAGAGAGAGAGAGAGAGAGAGAGAGAGAGAGAGAGAGAGAGAGAGAGGGGAGAGTAGAGGAGAGAGAGTCAGAGAGAGAGAGAGAGGAGAGGAGAGGAGAGGAGAGGAGAGAGAGAGAGAGAGAGAGAGAGAGAGAGAGAGAGAGAGAGAGAGAGAGAGAGAGAGAGAGAGAGAGAGAGAGAGATAATAAAAAATAAACCATGGTTCATCATGTGGTGAGAACACTTTGACATCTCTACGCACAATGAGCTGAAATTTCCCAATGCTTTGCTCCCTGAAGGCCAGCAGACCAGATTGGTGAGTTGGAGAGAGGCCTGATTCTATAGCTAGAGAGGCATTTTCTTCCTGTGAAATTATCTCTGTTTCAGCAGCCAAACCACCCATACGGACTCTGACTCCAAAATTTCCTCACCCAACTACAGCTCAACATCCAAATCCCTCCCTCTGTTCCCCTCCTCCAGAAATCTCTCACATCTGGTTTCTGTGAGCAAGGCCAGGCCTCTGAAATTGAGCACTTAATAATAATATAATATATGCCATTTAGCTGACGCTTTTATCCAAAGCGACTTACAGTCATGTGTGCATACATGTGTGCATACATTCTACGTATGGGTGGTCCCGGGTATCGAACCCACTACCCTGGCGTTACAAGCGCCATGCTCTACCAACTGAGCCACAGAAGCACTTCTTAATGGTTATTCTGTGCCTGAGTCTGAAATCAACCCTTAACCCCTTTACATGTTTTGGATATCAACTTCTAATACTTGTATATCAACTGTATGCCAACTTTCAGTTATTTATCCTCCTATTTTGTATATTGAAGCCGATTCACATAAACTCCTGCGATGAAGCAACCATCCTTCCCCATGCAGCCCCACCCCCATACGATCAACCACATATCCAGGTATTGGTTAACAGGAAGAGGGATGATCACCCACCTATCCAGGTATTGGTTGACAGGAAGAGAGTTTGTTCAAACAAAGCCCTCCACTGTTCTCTTCCCAGGGCTCTGCGTTTGACTCTGACTAATGGGAGTAGGAGAGAGGGGGGCTACGGGACAGGATGCAAAAATTGGTGACACCCAGTACATCTGGGGTAGGGTTACCCCCCCCCCCCCTCCCTTTCGGTCAGTAACCCTACCCCAGATAAAAGGGCCCGCAGCAGGCAGAGCGTGGCGGCCGATGGCAGGAGTTTGGCTGGGATGCTGGGTGGAGCCATCAGCAGTCAGGGTTATCTGTCAGCATTATCCTCTCAGACTCCACAGGCTCTTTGTTACTCTGTTGCTGTGGGCGACTGGGTGCTGTTCGGACTGTCTATGATGGAGAGAGTCAGACGCGTTGATCCAATGTTTTGGTGCTCTCACTGTCATTTTCTGACGGGTTTCTGACTTGTTGCAACAGAGTGTTGGATATCATATGCTCAGATCTTGATAGGTCTTGCTAACACATGCAACATGCTCTGCACCGATCAAGGGAACACCTAGTTTCAAAGTGTAGGTACTCTCCAAGCAAGAAGTACCCCGTGGAATTCATTGAAGCTAATATCCATCTTGAGCATTTTTGAGCCCATAGGCATTAGAAATAGGTTGTAGTCTCAGCAGGTTCATGAACATAGTCTGTACATTTACCACGTGTTATGTTTCCATATGAGACTCTGATTTCTACTCATATATAGGAACTCGGTGGGTGATATTACTTTATTACCAAGAGTGACTTAATGGATCTACTTTTACTGGATAGAGTGATGTCACAGCTGGCATGGCCAGGGCATGACTGCCTGCCTGCTCTTACAGTAAATTCACCCTGATAGGTTCTACCTTTCTCCCGTGCAATATTCCATCTCTGCTTTATACTAGAATAAAATAATATAGAATAAAACACCTAGCATAGAATAGAAAGTTGTCTTCTGCTTCTTCTGTATATTTACATTTGATTCTGAGGTAGATTTGAGCAAATGTCAGCCATTTTTGGACTCTGATAGCAGAAGTAGCTCTTCATATGTTAGGAAAATAGACCCTGACAGATTATATCTCTCAGTAAGGCCAGATTAGAAACCAGAGACAAACAGCCCACTGGGCACAGATGTCAATTCAATGTCTATTCCACGTTGGTTCAACGTCATGATTCAACCAGTGTGTGCCAAGTGGGAGGGAAGGTCAGTCATCTGTCTGCGGCTCCTGTGTTCAGGGTGGTGACGTCTTGACCTTCTATTCCCCATTCTGTCCCATGTGACAAGGTTCCGGGGTTCTCCGCTGACCTTCAGTACCTCAGCTGTAGAACACACTATCTCATTGAGTGGAGGAGATCAGGGGTCAGATTAGAAGCTCAGCTTTCATCCCAAAGGGGAAATGAATCACTACTGGTACTCTACTAGTTACTCGTATATCTAATTTGTGTGTGTGTGTGTGTGTGTGTGTGTGTGTGTGTGTGTGTGTGTGTGTGTGTGTGTGTGTGTGTGTGTGTGTGTGTGTGTGTGTGTGTGTGTGTGTGTGTGTGTGTGTGTGTGTGTGTGTGTGCGCATGTGTGTATTTAGAGGCGGATGTTCTGTGTCTGCATTACATCTGATTAGAACACATTATACATTCATATCGCTTTATTACATTTATCAGAAGTTGAGGTGTGATGCTGGTTCTCACAGTATTACTTACCCAGATGATGACAAACAATAGGCCCCCAGACGATCAAAGATTTCCTGCTCTCACATCACTGAGGCACTTTTTGCTTTGTTCTCCCTCTCTCTATTCCTACCCCACTTCTGTAATGTTTTCTCTCCTAATTCTCTCTTGGTCCATCCCTCCTCTCCCTCCTTTTCCAGGAGTTGTGCAGAAGGGAAGTGAAGGAAGAGCAGGTCCTGGACCATAAGTGCCCCCTACAGGGTGAGTAGAGAAAGACGGCTCAGTGGATCAGGCTGATCACATTACTGTTGCACTGATTCAAATCTAGCATGCATTATAAACTTAACATCATACTCAATGATTAATATGTTTGATTCAGTATGATTCATATCTTTACTAAGCATACCCCTTTCTTGTCTGGGAAAAAGGACATTTGTTTTATATTTGTACGCGAATGCCTTAAACGTGGGATACTATGTATGTATTATCGTCTGTAAACAGCAAATACCCATTCAATGAGAATGTGATAGATTGAGTCGACACAAGCTTTCCCAGCCCAAGGCTAATGGGAATGTGATAGGTTGAGTCGACACAAGCTTTCCCAGCCCAAGGCTAATGGGAATGTGATAGGTTGAGTCGACACAAGCTTTCCCAGCCCAAGGCTAATGAGAATGTGATAGGTTGAGTCGACACAAGCTTTCCCAGCCCAAGGCTAATGGGAATGTGATAGGTTGAGTCGACACAAGCTTTCCCAGCCCAAGGCTAATGAGAATGTGATAGGTTGAGTCGACACAAGCTTTCCCAGCCCAAGGCTAATGGGAATGTGATAGGTTGAGTCGACACAAGCTTTCCCAGCCCAAGGTTAATGGGAATGTGATAGGTTGAGTCGACACAAGCTTTCCCAGCCCAAGGCTAATGGGAATGTGATAGGTTGAGTCGACACAAGCTTTCCCAGCCCAAGGCTAATGGGAATGTGATAGGTTGAGTCGACACAAGCTTTCCCAGCCCAAGGCTAATGAGAATGTGATAGGTTGAGTCGACACAAGCTTTCCCAGCCCAAGGTTAATGAGAATGTGGTAGGTTGAGTCGACACAAGCATTCCCAGCCCAAGGCTAATGAGAATGTGGTAGGTTGAGTCGACACAAGCTTTCCCAGCCCAAGGCTAGTGAGAATGTGATAGATTGAGTCGACATAAGCATTCCCAGCCCAAGGCTAATGAGAATGTGATAGATTGAGTCGACACAAGCTTTCCCAGCCCAAGGCTAGTGAGAATGTGATAGATTGAGTCGACACAAGCTTTCCCAGCCCAAGGCTAGTGAGAATGTGATAGATTGAGTCGACACAAGCATTCCCAGCCCAAGGCTAATGAGAATGTGATAGATTGAGTCGACACAAGCATTCCCAGCCCAAGGCTAATGAGAATGTGATAGATTGAGTCGACACAAGCTTTCCCAGCCCAAGGCTAGTGAGAATGTGATAGATTGAGTCGACACAAGCATTCCCAGCCCAAGGCTAGTGAGAATGTGATAGATTGAGTCGACACAAGCATTCCCAGCCCAAGGCTAATGAGAATGTGATAGATTGAGT